>NC_058088.1:142095559-142395559 GCF_014858855.1 Bufo gargarizans
ATTTTTAGGAGTTCCGGTGACGTACCGGGGCTCTCCATGGGGCTGACAGGAACCCCGGTGACGTCACCGGCACTGAAGCGCGGGATTTATCTCTGCCCTAGCCAGTAAAATGGCTAGGGCAGAGCTAAAGCCCGCCCCTCAGAGCCGGTGACGTCACCGAACACACTGCCGGGCGGAAGTCACCGCCCGGCAGTATGTTATTGAAAACAAAAGAGCCTGTGCCCTGCGCGATTTAGCGCAGGGCACAAGAGCGCATCGGAGCATGAGATGCTCCGATGCTAGGCTCAGGGGGGCTGCCAGGGTGAAAATAAGGGTATGTCCGGGCAACCCCTTTAACATTTCAATAAGAGTT
Organism: Bufo gargarizans; assembly: GCF_014858855.1. Classification (NCBI taxonomy): domain Eukaryota; kingdom Metazoa; phylum Chordata; class Amphibia; order Anura; family Bufonidae; genus Bufo; species Bufo gargarizans. Next base: position 142,095,912 of record NC_058088.1, read on the forward strand.
TGGTTCATCTTCTCGCAAAGTCCATTCCCTCGGGGATGATACGCTGTGGTCCTGATTTTTTGACGATTGTGAAAAGTACATAGTTCTTAAAAGAGTTGGGATTCAAAGGCACATCGTTGATCTGTGAGGATTCTCTCTGGACATCCATATGGTAACAAGAAATGTTTCCAGAATGCATCTGCAGTTGTTCTTGCGGTCAAGTCTTTGACAGGCACAGCTACAACAAATTTTGTGTAGTAGTCAATGATGGTCATAGCATAGGTATAACCTGAGCTACTTGGTAACAACTTCACATGGTCCATTGCTACTATTTCTAATAGTGTTCTGCTCACAATGAAATGTAAGGGAGCTCTTTAGTCATGCTTCTCACCTTTTCCAACAGCACAGGTGGAACGTTCTCGACACTATTTTTCAATATCTCCTCTCATTCCGATTCAAAAAAATCTTCTACGGATGGTGGCTTCTGTTTTCTGCACCCCAAAGTGTCCTGATTGGTCATGGTACATTTCCAGAATGATTCTTGCATCACAGCATGGTATTAGAATTTGGTATAGACGATCCCATGTAACTGGGTCTGGTGTTGTTCTTAATAGTAGGCCTTTTTGCAGAAAGAGGTGTTTTCTATGTCTCCATAATTTGGACAACTCCAAGTCTGCATTCTTTCTGCGGATTCTTTCTGGGGTTCTTCCACTGGTGAAGAAATCTTGTAATTCTCCTAACACTCTGCTTTCATTCTGTAATTTGATCCATCTTTCATTGTCTACATGAGATTTTGGATCCACTTGTTGTTGAGAGTTGAAAACCTTTTTCCCTTTAACAGTGATGATGTCTTGATGGGCAAAGTTGTGGTAGAAGGATGGCATTTCCACCTCTTCCCAAATATCTTTTTGTGAAGTGGTTGGCAGACGGGACAAAGCATCCGCATTTCTGTTTTCTTTTCCTGTTCTGTATTTTGCAGTAAAATTATAGTTATCAAGGCGTGAGGCCCATCTTTGTTCCAACGCTCCTAACTTGGCGGTGTTAAGATGTGCTAGTGGATTATTATCAGTGAAGGCCACAAAGGGTGTTGCGGCAAGATAGTCTTTACATTTTTCTGTAACAGCCCACACGAATGCGAGGAATTCCTACTTGAAGGAATTGTAGTTTTGACCGTTCTTTTCACTACCTCTTAGAGATCTACTAGCGTAGGAAATAACTCTTTCTTTACCTTCTTGTACTTGTGACAAAACAGCTCCCAGGCCTTTCTTACTTGCATCTGTGTAAATATGTAATGGCTGTTGAAAATCCGTATAACCTAAGATCGGTGGTTCGGTTAATTTCTTCTTCAGGAGCTGGAAGGCAATTTCTCTTTCAGTGTTCCATTCCACTGGTATGGGAGTCTTCTGGTATCTTTTAGGATGTCCTCTCAAAAGCTCCAATATTGGCTCTGCAATTTGGGCAAAGTGAGGAATGAAAGGTCTGTAATATCCTGCAAAGCTAAGGAAACTTCTTACCTCCTTCACCGTAGTGGGAGTAGGCCAATTACGGAGTGCGGCTATCTTCTCTGGATCCTGTTTAACACTTCAGAGCTGACGATATGCCCTAAGTATTTAACTTCTGACTTCAATAGATGACACTTAGATGGTTTAACTTTAAGTCCATGCTTAATTAGAACTTGAAAAACTTCAGCCAGATGTTTCAAATGGTCTTCATAAGACTTGGAGTAGATGAAGACGTCATCTAAGTACAGCAGGACGGTTTCAAAATTTTTGTGGCCCAGACAACGCTCCATGAGTCTCTGAAAAGTTCCAGGCGCAATGCAAAGTCCAAAGGGGTGGTAAATGCAGTCTTCTCACGATCTTCTGGTGCCATTGGTACTTGCCAGTATCCACTGGTTAAATCAAGAGTAGAGAAGTAGGCTGAACATCCTAAAGCTGTCAAGGATTCCTCTATGTGTGGCAAAGGATAAGCATCTTTGTGAGCAATTTGGTTGACTTTTCTGTAGTCCACACAGAATCGGATGTTGCCGTTTTTTTTTCCGGACTAGGACTAGTGGTGCAGCCCATGGGCTATGGCTGTCTTTGCTTGACGGATTGGTAAATAGTAGGTGGTATAGGCCGATACCTTTCTTTGATCGGTGGGTGTGAACCTGTAGGGATGGAGTGTTTTATGATGTCTATTTCTCCATAGTCTGTAGAATGTTTTTTTTTTTTAATCAAATCTTTTTTTATTGTGACAAATAATGTAAAGTTTTGAAACAATCCCATGCAATTGTCTTTTTCCAAGATCTTACAGTTACATTGCAGTGTGAAATTACATGGTAACATAAAGACACTGAAATATTCCTATTACATTCATATATATTATTTTCCATATAATATAGAAAGGCGAGTAAGAAAACTCCCATAACCCCCCACCCACCCAAACATACATTTAACTATAATGCCTGGTTATTGCTTAGTCAAGTTTCTCAAAAATTACATAACTATTGGGCTATGTGCCAGCCAATCGCCCCAAATTTTATCAAATTCTCTTAGTAAAAACTCACTTTTCAGCCATCAACACATCATAAACCTTCCTTACAAATTCACCCAGTGTCGGTGGGTTACTCTAAATCCAGTGCAGCACCACAAATTTTCTGGCAACATATAACAGTCTACCTATAGCTATTTTAGCAAACTCAGTAGCTGCAAGCTCTGAGACATATCCCAATATGCATATTTTTGAAACACCGGTGTTTTATACACTCTATGTATAATAAAGAGTTGAGACAACTTGCCCTGCTCACTCAGGGACACCTTTGGCACTGCTTCCAGTATATCAGCCCATTGATCTCTCGGAATTTCTCCTACATCCCGTTCCCATTTAATCATCCTTGACAATGGATGAGCAGCAAGGAATTTCTCTAATAACAGAGCATATACTTGGGATATCAAACCTCTCCTGTTACTTCCCCTCAAAATCAGCTTTTGAATTGCCTCCACTTTCACTACTAACCAGCCAATCCTTATGGTGGTCTGGTCTCATATTCTAAGTTGGAGATACTGATAAAAGCAATTACGCAGGATATTAAATTCCTTCTGCATATCCTGGAACGACTTAAAGATATTTCCCTCAAGTAGGTTCCCTATTCTCCACACCCCTCTGGACTCCCAGTTCTTAGAATTAGAGAAGTGTAAGAACTCAGGCAATATATTGTTATTCCAAATTGGCGAGAGTTCACTTACACCTCCTATTCCTCTCAATTGTTTAATTTTGGCCCACATTTTCTTCATGAGATCTATCAATGGCAATTTCTCTTTCCTTAAAGTAACCCCAGCTCCTTCCAGGATACACATAAGGTCTCTCTTACCTAGCCAATGTTGTAATGTTTGGCACGTAGTCTCCTGAAGGTTGCCCTCCATCCATCCCTGATAGTGTTGGCTCTGTGCAGCAAGGTAATAAAGCCATGAGCTGGGCACCGCCAGTCCCCCCTCCGTCTAAGGGTATTGCAGCGTCTCCAGCTTAATCCGTGCCTTACCACCCTTCCATATCAGTTCCCTAAAAATAGTGTTGATCCTCCGGAACCTGTCCAAAGGTCGGAGCATTATGTAATATATACAGTAATTGTGGCATCAACACCATTTTCAGTAGATTTACTCTACCCACTACAGAAAGAAATAATCGACACCATGTCCTGACCTTAAGTCTAAACCTACGGCATACATATTAGGACATCGTCAGACATCATCCACAACTCCGTCCTCCGTCAGGCAAAACTCCATCAGACAAAACTTCGTCTTCTGTCAGACAAAACTCCATCAGCCCTCAGACATCAGACAAAACTCCGTCCTCCGTCACCCAAAACTCCATCAGACCTCAGACATCAGACAAAACTCCGTCCTCCATCAGGCAAAACTCCATCAGACCTCAGACATCAGACACAACTCCGTCCTCCGTGACCCAAAACTCCATCAGACCTCAGACATCAGACAAAACTCCGTCCTCCGTCACCCAAAACTCCATCAGACCTCAGACATCAGACAAAACTCCGTCCTCCGTCACCCAAAACTCCATCAGACCTCAGACATCAGACAAAACTCCGTCCTCCGTCACCCAAAACTCCATCAGACATCAGACAAAACTCCGTCCTCCGTCACCCAAAACTCCATCAGACATCAGACAAAACTCCGTCCTCCGTCAGGCAAAACTCCATCAGACCTCAGACATCAGCTAAAACTCTGTCCTCCCTCAGACATCAGCCAAAACTCCGTCCTCCCTAACTCAAAATACGCCCTACTACACACACTCTTCACCTGACGGAGCTGCTAGCTGCTGGAGAGGCAAAGGACCTGTGATGACGTCATGACCATGTGACGAGTCACGTGTGTGGGAGGGGTCAGATGTGCACAGCAGCTGGTCGAGTGTACAGAACAGTAGCCATCAAATAGAGCTCTGTACTAGAGATGTGTGTGTAACCTGCATGTAGCAGAGCTGTGTACTGTGTTACAGAGATGTATGTGTAACCTGCATGTAGCAGAGCTGTGTACTGTGTAGCAGATCTGTATGTGTAACCTGCAGGTAGCAGAGCTGTGTACTGTGTTACAGAGATGTACGTGTAACCTGCAGGTAGCAGAGCTGTGTACTGTGTAGCAGATCTGTATGTGTAACCTGCATGTAGCAGAGCTGTGTACTGTGTAGCAGAGCTGTATGTGTAACCTGCATGTAGCAGATCTGTGAACTGTGTAGCAGAGCTGTATGTGTAACCTGCATGTAGCAGAGCTGTGTACTGTGTTACAGGGATGTATGTGCAACCTGCAGGTAGCAGTGCTGTGTACTGTGTATCAGAGATGTGTACTGTGTTACAGAGATGTGTGTGTAACCTGCATGTAGCAGAGCTGTGTACTGTGTATATAGAGCAGTGTGTGCAACAGCATGTAGCAGAGCTGTGTACTGTGTTACAGAGATGTGTGTGTAACCTGCATGTAGCAGAGCTGTGTACTGTGTAGCAGAGCTGTATGTGTAATCTGCATGTAGCAGAGCTGTGTACTGTGTTACAGGGATGTATGTGCAACCTGCAGGTAGCAGAGCTGTGTACTGTGTATATAGAGCAGTTTGTCTAACTGCATGTAGCAGAGCTGTGTACTGTGTTACAGAGATGTTTGTGTAACCTGGGAACTATAAAAAAGTGTAAAAAAAAAACCCATAAATATTCAGATCACCCCCCTTTTCCCAAAATTAAAATAAAAGACACATCATGGGTTTCGCAATGTGTAAAAACGCCCATTGTATAAAAATATATTCCCCATACGGCAAACAGCAAAACAGAAAAAAAAGAGTCCAAATGTCCGATTCGCCGTTTTTGGTCACTTCATTTGCTACAAAAATGTAAATAAAAAGTGATCAAAAAGTCTTAAACACCCCAGAATGGTATCAGTAAAAAGTTTAGATTGCCCCGCAAAAAATGAGCCTCCATCCAGCTCTGTACACGATACCTTATATGTATAGTTTTTCTTGCGTTTTAATAGTGATAAAAAAATTAAAATATCCGATTTTTTTTGTCTCCATATTTTGAGCCCCATAAAAAAGTTATGGGGCTCAAAATATGGAGACAAAAAAAATCGGATATTTTAATTTTTTTATCACTATTAAAACGCAAGAAAAACTATACATATAAGGTATTGCCGGATTCGATCTGACCTGTAGAATAAAAGTAACCAGTCAGTTTTATCGCACATCGAATGTTGTAAATAAAAATCACGTAAAACTGTGGTGGAATTGCTTTTTTTTTTTCAACAGGAAGAATGGGCAGTTTTACCATCTGAGAAAATAAAGAGCCTCATCCACAACTACCACAAAAGACTTCAAGCTGTCATTGATGTTAAAGGGGGCAATACATGGTATTAATAAGGCTACTTTCACAGTAGCGTTCGGGTTTCCGTTCGTGAGCTCCGTTTGAAGGAGCTCACGAGCGGACCCGAACGCAGCCGTCCAGCCCTGATGCAGTCTGAATGGAGGCGGATCCGCTCAGACTGCATCAGTCTGGCGGCGTTCAGCCTCCGCTCCGCTCGCCTCCGCACGGACAGGCGGACAGCTGAACGCTGCTTGCAGCGTTCGGGTGTCCGCCTGGCCGTTCGGAGGCGTGCGGATCCGTGCGGATCCGTCCAGACTTTCAATGTAAGTCAATGGGGACGGATCCGTTTGAAGATGCCACAATGTGGCTCAATCTTCAAGCGGATCCGTCCCCCATTGACTTTACATTGAAAGTCTGGACGGATCCGTCCCAGGCTATTTTCACACTTAGCTTTTTTTTGCTAATATAATGCAGACGGATCCGTTCTGAACGGAGCCTCCGTCTGCATTATTATGAGCGGATCCGTTCAGAACGGATCCGCCCGAACGCTAGTGTGAAAGTAGCCTAACTGGGGCGTGTAAACTTCTGATCAGGGTCATTTGGGGAGTTTGTGTTGTGATTATGATTTATAAAGAGTAAACACCTTTGATTGACATAAATGGCTTCAGCCGACCACTAACCGTGAGCGAGAGAAAAGTGTCTGTGGTATAATTCATATTCTCTGCACAATGGTTAAAGGGGTATTCTCATCTTAATGATCACCAGTAAATCTGTTAATGATTTGACAGTGATAATTTTTCTAAATACATTTTATTACCCAATTCCCATCCTTTTTTAGAAAATAAGTCCCCTCTTACCTGATGTTGTCTTTGGTCTCCCCTGGTCACGGCCACCTCTCCTGTCGAATCCAGCCTGAACGCGCATGCGCCATGATGACTTCTTCCTGGCCAGTATAGTACAGAGGCGCGAATGCACACGCCGACTCTGTACTATACAGGCCAGGAATAAGTCACCATGGCACATGCGCGGCGCTGTGCGCGTTCAGGACATTGCGCGGCCCGGCCGGGAGAGAATCTTCAGTCTTCTGCGCAAGCGCGGCCCGGCCGGGAGAAGAATACAGGAAGTGAACGTCACGCTCAAGGAAGGTAAGTATGAAAAAGGGAAGATGAGAATACCCCTTTAAGAAATCATAAATTCTGCAAGGGTATGTAAACTTATCAGCACAACTGTAAGTAGCTGTGTGATATAAATCTGTGGAATATGGGAAGCACAAGAGGATGTGCACCTTAAATCCCATCTTTGTAAGGCCTCTTGCACATGGTCGCTGTGTGCCTGTGGTCGTATTGTGGACCACATACGGCGGTTCCGCAATACACAGGGCACCAGCCGTGTGCATCCCGCATCCGTGATGTCGACCCATTCACTTGAACGGAACAGAAACACGGATCGGATCCCCACAGAAGCACTACAGAGTGCTTCCGTGGTGTTTCTGGCCATGCCTCCGCACAGCAAAAAAGTAGAACATATTCACGGACCTATTCAAGTTGAATGGGTCTGGATCTGTCCCGGCCGCTGCACGCACGTTTCCCGTGCATTCGGGACTGCAAATTGCTGTCCCCAATGCACAGAATGGACCAACAATGTTCATGTGCAAGAGGCCTAACACTTGTGATCTGTGTGAAGTGGCATATATGCATTCATGCTGCATGTATTTATTAATTAGGGTTACCAATTCTGAGTAACTCGGAGTGACAGGAGATTTACAGAATCAGATTTTTTTTTTTTGTCGGCATATTTTGAGCTCTATAACTTTTTTGTAATTATGTGTACAGAGCTGGATGGGGGCTCATTTTTTGCGGGGCAATCTGAACTTTTCACTGATACCATTCTGGGGAGTTTAAGACTTTTTGATCACTTTTTATTTACATTTTTGTAGCAAATGAAGCGACCAAAAACGGCGAATCGGACATTTGGACTCTTTTTTTTCTTCTGTTTTGCCGTTTGCCGTATGGGGAATATATTTTTATACAATGGGTGTTTTTACCCATGATGTGTATTTTTTTAGTTCTTTTATTCTCATTTTGGGAAAAGGGGGGTGATCTGAATTTTTATGTTTTATTTTACACTTTTTTATAGTTCCCAGGTTACACACACATCTCTGTTACACAGTAAAAAGCTCTGCTACATGCGGTTACACACACATCTCTGTAACACAGTACACAGCACTGCTACATGCAGGTTGCACATACATCCCTGTAACACAGTACACAGCCTGCTACATGCAGGTTACACATACAGCTCCGCTACACAGCACACAGCTCTGATACATGCAGATTACACATACAGCCTGCTACACAGTACACAGCTCTGCTACATTCAGGTTACAAATACAGCTCTGCTACACAGTACACAGCACTGCTACATGCAGGTTACACATACAGCTCTGCTACACAGTACACAGCTCTGCTACATGCAGGTTACACATACAGCTCTGCTACACAGTACACAGCTCTGCTACATTCAGGTTACAAATACAGCTCTGCTACACAGTACACAGCACTGCTACATGCAGGTTACACATACAGCTCTGCTACACAGTACACAGATCTGCTACCTGCAGGTTACACATACATCTCTGTAACACAGTACACAGCTCTGCTACATGCAGGTTACACATACATCTCTGTAACACAGTACACAGCTCTGCTACATGCAGGTTACACATACAGATCTGCTACACAGTACACAGCTCTGCTACCTGCAGGTTACACATACATCTCTGTAACACAGTACACAGCTCTGCTACATGCAGGTTACACACACATCTCTAGTACAGAGCTCTATTTGATGGCTACTGTTCTGTACACTCTACCAGCTGCTGTGCACATCTGACCCCTCCCACACACGTGACTCGTCACATGGTCATGACGTCATCACAGGTCCTTTGCCTCTCCAGCAGCTAGCAGCTCCGTCAGGTGAAGAGTGTGTGTAGTAGGGCGTATTTTGAGTTAGAGAGGACAGAGTTTTGGCTGATGTCTGAGGGAGGACAGAGTTTTGTCTGATGTCTGAGGTCTGATGGAGTTTTGCCTGACGGAGGACAGAGTTTTGTCTGATGTCTGATGGAGTTTTGGGTGACGGAGGACGGAGTTTTGTCTGATGTCTGAGGTCTGATGGAGTTTTGGGTGACGGAGGACGGAGTTTTGTCTGATGTTTGAGGTCTGATGGAGTTTTGGGTGACGGAGGACAGAGTTTTGTCTGATGTCTGAGGTCTGATGGAGTTTTGGGTGACTGAGGACGGAGTTTTGTCTGATGTTTGAGGTCTGATGGAGTTTTGGGTGACGGAGGACGGAGTTTTGTGTGATGTCTGAGGTCTGATGGAGTTTTGGGTGACGGAGGACGGAGTTTTGTCTGATGTCTGATGGAGTTTTGCCTGACGGAGGACGGAGTTTTGTCTGATGTCTGAGGGCTGATTGAGTTTTGCCTGACGGAGGATGGAGTTGTGGATGATGTCTGACGATGTCCTAATATGTATGCCGTATAAACCTAGCTAAAAGCGGATTCAGGTTAAGCTCCTCAAAATCCAAAATTCTAGGGGTAACATATATTCCAAGATATTTCATTTTCATCACCCGTGGTACCAGATCAGAACTCGGCACGCTCAATTAGTGTTGACCATCTATAAGCATCAGCGCTGACTTCTGCCAGTTAATTGTAAGACCAGAAAACCCCCCAAACTTATCAATAAGGGACATAACGGCGTTCAGAGAGGAACTAGTAAGAAATCAGAAATAACCTCTGAAATAACAGGGTGTCATCCACATATAGAGCGACTTTATTTTGTATAGAGCCATATTGGAATCCCTTGATTTGCTGTGACCTTCGGATCGACACTGCTAAGGGTTCTATCGCCAGGGCGAATAATGGAGGCGACAGTGGGTAACCGTGTCTAGTACCTCTTTGCAAGTAAATGTATTCAGATATTCCTCCATTTGCTCTAATCCGTGCTCGTGGATTGGAATAGAGCACTTGGACCCAACTAATAAATTGAGTACCAAAGCCCATACAATTCAGCACCGTCCAAAGATATTTCCACTCAATACTATCAAACGCCTTAGCAGCGTCAAGCGTCAGCACAGCTCTATCACCACTGTCTTCCCCTGGAATCTGTAAACTGGTGTATAATCTCCGGATATTAATCGCAGTAGATTTGCCGGGCATAAAGCCTGTTTGATCCGGATGTATTATGGTAAGAATCAACCTAGACAGCCGTGTCACCAACACCTTCGCTAGCAGTTTAACATCTGCTGTCAACAGTGATATTGGCCTATAGGAATCCGGATACTTGGGATCCTTCCCAGGCTTTGGTATGACTACAATTCGTGCTTCTTACATAGAAGGCGGCAGCGACCCAGCATCCAGGGAGAATTCAAACACCTTAAGCAGTTCAGGTAGCAATATCCCTTGAACTACCCTATGCAATCTCCAAGCATCTAACAACCCTCTCTCCCTCATGATATTTTTCAGTGTCGTACTGCCTGGTGAACTGCCCCTTCCCTCTATCCTACATCTATCTAAGTGATCGTCAGGTGTACAGTTAAAGTCTCCCAAAAGCAACCAGGGCACCGATGGCTTATTCATCAACTGTATAGTCTCACCAGTTAAATGCATCTATTGCGTATAGCTCGTTGAAATCTCTGCAAATAGTGGAAAATACAGTGTTGTTTATGCGCATCTGCCATGCCCCTCACATTCCGCGCAACATGGTGAAATGTTAAAACAAAACAGCACTTTGCACCATACCGACTTGAGGATTCCAAAATCCCAGCGTAACCAGGCACATCTTTAAACACTAGGCATACCCCAGAGTCCCTCCCCACAAATAAACAATGTATATAAGTGCACACATAACATTTGGACTTACAAATTCAAATTTGGGGCTTCTACAAGTCCCAACAGGAACCAATAACTGTAGTAAAAAGATACTGGGCACTCTCTGACTGATGGAACCTAATAGTTTAATTAAAATACAACATATACACTTCAATAAATTAAGATAAGCATAATATTACATACAATTACAATAAAAATAGATTCCTCAACCTATTGGTACCATTTTAGGTCAAATTGATTAAAATGAATAGCCTCTGGGTGTTCAGGGTATGAAAAGTCCTTGAAAAAAAAGTCCTTTAGGGAAGAAAAACCTTATGATAATATCTCCGCAGAACAAGTTGTTTCAATAGTGGTGCAGTGGTTTTATAGAGCGGCGTCCCGCTATTACTCACTGTTTCGCTGCAGCACTGAGCTCCGCTGCTGTATTGGTCCTTTGGTTTTCAGGGATTTCTCCGGCTGTCCGCAGTTCCCTGGCTGTCTTTCCGGCGCCGCTCCGTAGATAAAAGAGCCGGCGCCTGGATAATTTTGCAGCCTCCTTTTCTCCCGCTGAGCTCGCTGTACAAATGAGCGTGTTCAGCTCTTACAGTCCGTTCTCAGAGAGTGCGCGTCGGGTCTGTTGTTGAGACAGAAAAGGTTCCAATGCCAGCGGTATTTCAGTGCATAGCGTCCAAGTATATCAGGGGGTCCTGGCACCAAATGCGTTTCGGGGTCTATTGTTACCCCTTCCTCAGTGGTAATGCCTCCCCCTTCTGAATCTCCTTATATAGTCTTTGGTGATTAGGTTACAATCATCAGCTGGGTGGGTTGGTTTCTTTTTTCAAAACCTGGTGTGGACCCGAAAAACACCTATTTTGTAAAGAGTATGTCTGTATTCGCCATAAGTCATTTGTTCACATATATATTCTCATGTCCACCTTTATGGCATATTGACTATACTACTTGCTGGCCAGAAAATGTTTGGTTTGTGTAGAACATACTCCAAAATCTGTGCAAGTCTAGTACAACCTGTCAGGCTTTGTATGGTATTTTCACTCTACCGCAATCTGACCTGCGGTATTCATGCGGTTTTGGAAAAGATTGTAGTTGTCCCCACCTGACTGTGTCATTATGAATTTCCACCCGAACTTTCTTTATACCCAATACATTCCATATATATGTACATCAAAAATATTTATATGTAAATAAAAAACTTTTGTTTAAAATAAAAATAAAAATAAATTCTTTTTTGAATACAATATTTTTATTAAACTTTATTTCATCCCTAAGATGTCAATTTTTACTTGTTTTTGTTAAATATTTTCTCATATAACTAGAGCACATAGGTATGGGTATATGGTTAAGTGTCCATCTTCGACTCTTTCCGCTTCAAGTGTCCTTGACGCAGTCTCTCAATTGCCGCTCATGAATATCCAACCAATGCACAGCCTCTTCTGGGTCTTCAAAGAATCTCGTAGAGCCCAGCGCCACCACTTGCAATCTGGCAGTCTGTAGAATGTTTACTGAAGGCATGGTGATGTTCTTTTATGACTTGCAATACTCCCTCTACTTGGTGTTCTGGTGTAGAAGCATTTCCCACATGAAGTTCTTTCCACCAGGGGATGCTTACGTTTTGGCCCGTGGGTGTGTTTTCTTGAGATCTGTAGTCACGCTGATGACGTCTTGGAAGGTGATTTGGATCAGCTGTGCAATGGGACAGTACTTGGCTAATGTTACATTGTGATCACTCAAGTTGAGGAGACGAAAAGGCACTTTATCTTCAGTGACGGTTAACAGGCTTCTTGCAGCTCTGACTAAAGGATAGTCTTCCAAAACAACTGGTTCCACCAAGGCTTGGTAGTCTTGACCTTGAATTCCGACTACAGCTCGGCACCATAGGAGAGTTTCAGTGATGGGCTTTAGAATCACTGGTTGATTGTCTCGGATGCGGACACAGCAAATTTCTCCTCTTTCATTGGTGAATTTCTGTTGTGCACTCAGTACGCGGATGGTTTGTTGGATTACCTTCTTAGAAGCAAAAGAAGCAGTAGGCACTGACTGGTGTAAAGCTTCCAACATTTCAATATAGCAATTCCTAAGAACATTCATGCCTAGGACTATAGGGGGGTTGTTGTTATTTTCCTTCACTTGCACTACAATGATGCGTTGTTGGGATAGGATGTTTTTTCCTATTTGAAGGGTAGGTTCCCAGTAACCCAGTATTGGTACAGGTTTGCCGTTACTGGCTATGAGACTCAGCCAGGATTCTGGTGGCTGGGTAAGTTGATTTTGGTCCCAGTATTTCTCAAATGCTGTTTGTTGTATGGTAGTGACTTGGGATCCTGTGTCAACTAGGGCAACAAAAGGAACTCCATTTATTTGAAGTGTCACTTCTGGACAGGATCCTACATATCTTGGCATCCAATAAGGATCTTCTGGACCTATTGATCTACCTACTGAGTGGTGGTCCCTGACCTCGGGGGTCGCCCGTTTAACTGCCAGCAGGTGGCTTCAGTATGGCCTGGCTTGTGACAGTATATACAGATAGGCTGCCTGGGGGTACTAGTGCGGTAAGGTGGGCGTCCGCCTGAATTTCTGGAATAAGTCTCTTTATAATCAGGAGAGAAGAGCCTTCTGGATACCGTTTTCTCATCCTCAAGCAGTAATGGCTTTTCCCATTGTTCAAATTTTTTATAAACTTTCTCTAGACCTTTAGTTAGGAATTGAACTTGCTCAGTAAGGGCAGCAACTGCATCAGGAATTGGGGCTTGAGTTGCCTGACTGACGACAGGTAAAGGTTTGACAGAGGTGACTGGCTATGTTGCTGGCACTACAGCGGATCCAACTAGTTCTGTTGGTGAACTTTTTCCCAGTATACTGATAGCTAGTTCTTTAAAATCTAGGAAAGCAGCACTTGGATGCTGGGCGGCTAACATTCATAGTTGGCTCTTTAAATTGTCTGTATTAACACCTCCAATAAACTGTTATTTCAGGGTTTTGTCCTGATTCTCTGCCTCACGGGGGTCTACTTTTACAACAGCTCTAAGGGCTTCTTGTAAAGATAATGCAAAGTCTCTGAGTGACTCACCCGTTTGCTGTTTTTTACTGAAGAACCTCATCTTGACTTCTGACACGGTCCTAGAGACGTTCAAATATCTGCTCCAGTGTCCTCCTTTCTGAGCTTGGCCAGGATTTCACTTCTCTGAGAGCAGCTCCTTCTAATTGCGCAAGAAGAATCTCCATCTACTGTTCTGGGGATACAGGGTACAATCTGAACACAGCAATCATTTTTTCTTTAAAGTCCCTTAAAGTGTGAATTTCAACGGAATAACGTGGGAACCAGGGGGCCCCAATATAATAAGGCATACTTAAAGGTATTAAACTTGGTGCTGCAGCAGTTGGCATTGCGCTAGGACCGGCTACGGCTGCCGCAGGGGGTCCGCGGGTGCAAGCCTGCATGTTATCCTCTTGCACAGACATGCTGACAATCGGTTGATTACAGTCAGATAGGTTAATTGTGGCTTTCAATACTTTTGTTTTAACATTGCTACGGGCGACCGCTACCTTGCGGTGTATGGCCCTTTTAAATGTTGATGCCGGCTAAATGCAACACTCAGACAGTGCTTACTTGGATTCCTAATAACGCTCCTGGCTAGCGGTGCTTCACTCTGAGGTGGCGATAGTAAAATACAGTCTGCGGTAGTTGCTTGGGGGCAGACAGGCAATGCGATGCGATCCGGCAGCTTACCGGTGTAAATCTTGCGATACCTTTGGGGATGCAAGCACGTCACACTGTCCTCCCATGCACGGCATCTCCCTTTGATGTGGCCACAAGCAGAGGAGACGGCGCTGCGCTTGCATACAGGGCCCGCCTCTCAGAACCCACACAGTACAGGTAGGATGGGCTTTAACTGGAGAACTTTGCATAAAGGGGCGGCACACTGGTTTCCCGCTCTGCAGGGGGAGTCGCCAACTTGCACACAGTATTATTTTTCAAATCGTAGCTCCGGCGGCCATATTAATTGAACAGTAACAGTCTATTCACTGACAGCAAGCAGTCATAGTGACACACAAATGTTGAATTTTCTCACTTTTGACACTGCGGTTTTGATGCTGGGGACTATTATAGCACCTCCATATACTTTCCATTCAGTTTGAACAGTTCAGGACCCCAAACAGTGCACAATAAGCAAAAGTCTCTCAAGCAAATAAAGGGGCTTATTCACATGCGACAGTCTCTCAAGTATGGCGCAAGGATTAATGTCCTGTTCGTGATGCTAATAAAAAGTTATGCAGCCAGCCAGTCGCAGGGACAACACTTGAGGTGCACGGTGGACCGATGAGGGGCCAAATAGTATAACACACAGTTCATCAGTTTACTCACGGTTAGCAGATGGCCTCCCTGGGCTGGCAGCACAGTGTTGAGGTGGACAGCACGAAATCCTCCGGGGCACGCTCTGTGGTAGTAAGCATCAGCCAAGATGGTGGTTGAGGTGCCCTTGATGTTAGGGGTGCTTAGGGTGCTTGTTGAGGCTGAGTCCCTTAATGATTTTTGTCTTGACGCCAGTACCGTTAATGGTGGTACAACCATAGATAGTAATAATGAGGTAGACAGTGGTAAGATGCAACTCACAACTTTTACTTTGGATGTCTTTTGGTTGCAGCAGTACAATTATGCAGTCTCTAGATGGTACAGAGTCAATTCTGCAAATCCACAGTTTCTAGGCTGTTTAGGTTTCTTGGTTTTGGAGCAGTGGGTTATTTTCAATGTCAGTGGAATCTTGGTGAGGTTGCCTGAGGCTAGGGTATCCTTCCCCTGAATATCTCAAAGGTCCTTTATGCCTGGTTTACGGCTTTTATTCTTTGGATGAATTTGAATCTGTCCTTTTCTCTTGTCCCTTTCTGGACTAAAACTTCTTTTTAGAGCTGACGTGCTGGAACTGCACCTTTTCACTCTCTGTGTCAATATATTCATTGATCTCCACACTGACCTGTGGTCTCAACTGACTCCACTCCTAATCTGCCTAATCAACTCTGCTCTGTCTCACTAGGCCTCACCTGGATATATATATAGGACCTAAACTTTATCCCCCTCTAGTGGTGGGATGTCTAAATTACATCTAATAGGCCTATTAACAGGGATTTTGCAGATACACAAATGCAAAGTTATACCATATTGTACAATGCAATTGTTACGATCAAAAAGTACTTTTAAGCAGTGCCCACACACACACACACGTAGTGGGACGCTGCAATATAAAAAAGCTTTATGTAGTGACTGTCTGGCGAAGATTCTTAAAGAAGAGCAATCATCTCTTTTGTCAGATTTAAGAGTGATTGTGAAAGAGGAAATCCAGGCAGCCAGTTCCAGTATGGTTCAGAACCGTGCTCTGGTTCCCCTCCCGCAAAAAGACCCAGAGTACTGTTGGAGTCAGAGTCTGAGGAAAAGGGGTTATATCTTTCAGAAGATATGGAGGAAGATCAAGGTTTGACATATATAGCGGATGATCAAAAAAGATATATTTTTTCGCAAGAAGATTTAGACCCCCTTCTGTCTGCAATAAGACAGACAATAAATATTGAGGAGGAAGACTCGTTCAGTTCAAGACAAAATGTTTGGCGGGTTAAAAGCAAAAATAAATAAATTGTTCCCTGTAAATGAGAATTTAAAGGACTTAGATAGAAAGCTATATGTACTACGTTAATTTAAAAACAGATTGCTATTCAACCCTGAGGATACAAAACTGTGGGATGTGGTCCCTAAAGTTGATATCCAGGTAGCGAACGTGGTTAAAAGAACCACAATGCCATTTGAGGATTCGGCTCAATTAAAAGATCCGATGGATAGGAAGATTGATGGATTACTCAAGAAAGCGTGGGAGGTATCTGCTAACACAATCAATAATAACATCGCAGCTACCTCGGTAGCTAGATCTATGTGTTTATGGGTGAATCGGCTCGAGGATCATCTTAAACAGGACACCTCGAAGGAAGAGATCCTGGGTTCTCTACCTTTATTTAAGTTGGCCGCATCTTTTATGGCAGACGCTTCAGCTGAATCCATAAGATTTGCAGCAAAGACAGATTCCTTGACTAATACAGCTAGGAGAGCGTTGTGGCTAAAATCCTGGTCAGGGGATATAGCCTATAAAAATAAACTTTGCGCTATACCTCTTAAAGGGTCCCACCTCTTCGGCCTGGTATTAGATGAAATTCTGGAGAAGACGGCAGATAAAAAGAAGGGATTTCCCAAGGAGAAAAGTAAGAAGCCATTGCCCTTTCGTAAACCGGTCAGCAGTTTCCAAAACACTTCTAAGGGTAAAGGGAAAACGGGAAAATGGAGCTACCCGAAAGGAGGAAAAGGCAGAGGGTTTCTCTTTAATCCCAATCCCAAAACAGAAAGACAATGATGCCAGGCCAGTAGGGGGCAGACTTCAATTCTTTTGGGAAAAATGGATCTAGATGACCAAGAATCAGTATATTCTGGAGTCCATCCAGAAGGGGTTCAGAATAGAGTTTCGCTTCCCTCCACCGCAGCTGTTTCAGACTACAGATTTCCAGTCAGTTTCGCTTCAAGATCAACTTTACGCGGCTGTCCAAAAGCTATTGAAATTGGGGGCAATAGTGCAGGTCCCTCCTACACATGAATTCAAGGGTCACTATTCAAAACTATTTTTTATAACAAAACCAGACGGATTAATAAGGACCATCATCAACCTAAAATTCCTAAACGGATGGATAACACTTTATCATTTCAAGATGGAGTCAATAAGATCTACGATTCCACTGATAAATCCAGGGGCCTTTCTGTGCACCCTGGATCTAAAGGATGCCTATTACCACATCCCCATTCACCATCAGTTTCAGAGGGAAGATAATGCATTATCAATTTCAGTGCCTTCCGTTTTGGGATGTAGTCAGCCCCCCGTATCTTCACAAAGGTAGTGACAGAGATAGTGGCCTATCTAAGACAGAGGCTGGTGACTATAATACCATATCTAGATGACTTTCTACTTGTAGCAGATTCAGAACAGGAGTTAGAGAATCACAAGAGAAAGACTCTGTCTTTGCTCACAGAACTGGGATGGAAGATAAACCACAAAAAAATCGGATTTACAACCCGCAACAAAGAAAAAGTTCCTGGGAACTCTCTTAGACTCGGTAGTTCAACATTCTTTCCTTCCTCATGACAAACAGATCAACATAAGAGAAAGAATAAACACCTTCAGATCAAAAGAAAAGCAGACCCTCCGAGAGGCCATGCAGATTCTGGGCCTAATAACCTCTTGCATCGCGACAGTACCTTGGGCCCAATTCCATTCAAGAATTCTCCAGGAAGAGGTCCTCTCTACCTGGGACAAGGATCACTAATCTCTAAACTCCGGGATAGCTCTCTCAGACAGAGCAGTAGACTCCCTCTCCTGGTGCTTAAAGCAGTTTGGGAGTCTTTGAAAGCCGCAGAACATCTCCTCATAGGTCATCATGTCAGAGTCTTGTCGGACAATATGACGACAGTCTGTTACATATTAAAACGGCAAGGAGGGACAAAGAACCTTCAACTTCAGAGTATAGCGGATCTAATCTTCGAGTGGGCAGAAAAGAGGGTCTTATCCATTACAGATACGCACCTGAAAGGGACCCTCAACTCCACAGCGGACTTCCTCAGCCGGCACAGAGACGAACCGGGGGAGTGGAAATTAAGGAAGTGTTTCAGAAGATTTGTCAAGAATGAGGAAAACCACAGGTGGATTTATATGCGTCAAGCCGAAATACTCAGCTGGACTGTTTCTTTTTGCTAGACCCAAGAGGGAGACCGATGTTGGTAGATGCTCTATCCCAAAAATGGGACATGACTCTAGCTTACGCATTTCCTCTCTTCCCCTCATCCCGTTAATCCTGAAGAAGTTGAGAGCAAGTACAACTACGCTGATTGTGGTGGCACCAGACTGGCCCAAAAGAGCCTGTTTTTCGGTTCTGAAGATAATGTCCATCAGGGAACCGATGCCCGTTCCAAAAAGACAGGATCTCCTGTTGCAGGGGCCACTTTTACATCCCAGTCTGGACAGACTGAATTTAACAGCCTGGAACCTGAGAGGCAGAGGTCTCTCAGATAACGTAATCTCAACGCTACAAGGGTGCCGCAAACCTGTCACAAAAGCAATATATAATAAAATATGGAAGAAATTTTCTACCTGGTTATCGGATCTCCTTCGGTGGGTTGCATATTAGAATTCGTTCAGGAGGGATTTGATGCAGGGCTGAAACCTAGCACGCTTAGATTCCAAGTCTCGGCACTCAGCTGTAGTTTAGATACATCCCTAGCGGAGCATAGGTGGATTAGGAGTTTCCTAAAGGCAGCATCTAGGATGACCCACCTTGAGACAATCTATTCCTCCATGGAGTCTAAATGTAGTCTTTGAAAGTTTATGTGATTCCCCCATTTGAGCCAATCGAACATATATTTGAAAAATGTCTCTCTTTCAAGGCAGTATTCCTCTTGGCTAAAACCACAGCTCGCAGGATAGGAGAGATTCAGGCTTTATCTAATAAAGAACCATACTTGAGGATTTTGGATGATTGCATAATCCTTAAGCTAGATCCAGCCTTCTTACCTAAGGTGGTCTCAACCTTTCATAGGGATGAAGTGCTAACACTCCCTTCATTTTGTGCCTCTACAAAAATATACAGGAGAAGAGATTCCAGTGCCAGGATGAACGAAGAATGATTCTAGCCTATCTTGACAGAACAAGTACCTGGAGAAGATCAAATTATTTATTTGTCCAGTTTGGTGGAAAGAATAAAGGCATGAAAGCTTCAAAAGAGACGTTGGCACGGTGGATTAAAGAAACTATTAAAAAAGCGTACAGACTTCAGGAGAAGGCGCATTCTAATAGAACCATGGCAACTTCCTGGGCAGAGAAGGCAGATGCTACGATTGATCAGATTTGCAAGACTGCAACCTGGTCTAGCTTCCTGACTTTTGCCAGACATTACAGACTATATTTGGTGGCCAGCCAGGACTTAGCCTTAGGGCGGAAAGTCCTGCAGGCAGTAGTCCCCCCCCCCTAGAAAATTAAGTTGTTAGTTCTCCATGGGTGCTGTCATGGAGGGACGTCCTGGAAATACTGGTTTAGTTTACCGGTAAATACTTTTCAAGGAGTCCGACATGACAGCACTCCATATTACCCTCAATGGTATATTGGTTCCAACCTTGATGGCAGTGTGAATTTAACATTGTTATTAATAAAATGAGTTGGATCCTATCCGGTGTAGTAATTGGAAAAACACTGGAGAGGGGGGTGGGAGGGTGCCTTTTGATCTCTCTCGCTTCCTGTCCCTACAGAGACCAATAGGACAACCTCTATGGGTGCTGTGATGTCGGACTCCTGGAAATTGATTTACTGGTAAACTAAACCAGTATTTTATAATGAGTCAAAAACACATAGATCTATATAGTCATCACCTGGAAATCAGGGGGGCTAGGGGCTTACTAGGGCCATTTTTATATAGGGTAAGGTTCCGGATGAGGTCGCTCTTATCGGGGCAGGTGGTTTGTGTTTTGGCTATAAGGACCAGAATAGCACCCCCCTGTAGGGCAATATCAGGGACAGTTCTTTTCCCACCCTGTCCTTCAATACCACATCATCAGCTAGCCCAGGAATGGATGTTTTTTTGCTTTCCCTCCTGGGTTTATGGATGTGCACTGGAATCCCCGGATTGTGGTAGGACATATGGTTTCCTATTTGGTGCCGCCAAGCACCTGATTTAGTGCCGCCGAGCACTTGTTATTGCCTACCACATCTATGCTTTTTGCTTAACTTTAATAATTTTATTTATTTTCATTTTGAAGGATATCTTTTCCATTCACACGTCCGCAAAATGGGTCCGCATCCGTTCCGCAATTTTGCAGAACGGGTGCCGACCTATTAATTTTCAATGGGGCCGGAATGTGCTGTCCACATCCGCATTTCCGCATCTGTGCTTCCGTTTCTGCAAAAAAATAGAAAATGTCCTATTTTTGTCCGCAATTGCAGACAAGATTAGGCATTTTCTATTATAGTGCCAGCGATGTGCGGTCCACAAATTGCGGAATACACATTGCCGGTGTCCGTGTTTTTGCTTCAGCTCCTCCTGGGTTTCCTTTAGAGACTCGCCCTATTACCACAGTTGGTTGGAGGGAGGAGGCCTGACTTGAGGTTACCTTCTCTTTTCTTTATGTTATTTTCCTTATTTGGTTTATTAGATTCAAGTCTCTAGTTGGAACTACTGTAAGACATCTATAATGTGATATGATATATAGAGCCTGACTATCCTTTTTATATTAATTTATTTTCTCAATACTACGTGTAATTTGCAAAACTAGGACCCTCCCCTATTGTGCAGTGTTTTATGGTGTTTGCCCTAATTCTTATTATTGCTATTTGGACATCAGTCTTCCCTTATACGTGAGAAGTTGTTATATATTATGTTTGGAGATTGTTTGTCTTGCATTGATGACTTGCTTGTATTACTGAACTCTTATTTGCCTTGTGACTATAGAAATAAAACTTTGATTTATCCTAAAAATAGACAGTTTTGCTGTTTTTAATGGACATGTTTTAATTGCCTTAGTCATTTGTATTGTATGATTGGCATGAGTAAATATCTACTTTTCTATGCATTACATTAATTCTGCCTCATAGATACATATCCCACAGAGGCTAATAAATCTTCCTGCCATTTATAAAAAAATGTCATTGAACAAGGGACATTGTTACACAGAACAAGTAAACTAAGTTTCAAGCAAAACAAATTATTTTCAAAGAGTTACCTGTCAGCATTGCTTAAGAGAACAAAATTCAAATGTCTGAGGAGTGAGCCTGCAGGGAGATTTACCTGCACATCACAAGGAATTAATGACTAAAGTGTACATTGAGGTGGACTCAGCTGTGTATTATGTTTTTCTCATAAAGAATGCAGGACTAGATTAGCCACACATTGCTAAACCTGCTATTCTTCAACATAGATTTCAAATTCACGACCATACAAAATATCCTTCAGAGTGCAAACCAGTGGAACAAGATAGTTTCCAAACATTGCATTAACCCGTAGGATACCAGCGCCATATTTGTACGGCGCTGGGAAGCCTGTCTGAAATCTCAGCGCCATACAGCTTCTGCGCCCACCCGATCAGCTGCATGGGTCCGGCAGTCACTGATAGCCGAACCCCGGCTCTATGCGCTGGCAGTGAAAACACTGATGCCAGTGCATTAACCCTCGCACTGCTGCGGTCAGCGTTGAATGCGGTATCCTCACGGGTGCCGAGTGTCCATCTGATAGCTGGGACAGCAGCCTGATGCCTTCCTTAGGCATCATGATGCCTTCCCTGTCAGCCTGTGAGATCCAGCCCCTTGGATCTCACAGGAAGCAGGCTGTAAGTGTATTACACTCAGTAATACCCTTCCAGCCAATGCATTGCAATACAGATGTATTGTAATGCATTGTGAAGGGCATCAGACCCCCAAAACTTGAAGTCTCAGAGTGGGACAAAAAAATAAAAAAAAGTAAAAAAATAAAGCTTTAGAAATAAAAAATTAAAAGTATAAAGTAAGAAAAAAAATGTGTGCTTTTCCCGAAATAAAGTTAAATAAAAAAATGTAAAAAATAGGTAGAAAAAGAAAATTATACATATTAGGTATCGCCACATCCGTATCAACTGGCTCTATAAAAATATCACATGATCCACCCCATCAGGTGAACGCCGTATTTAAAAATAAAAACATTTTCTGGTCACCTTGCCTCACAAAAAGTGTAATACCAAGCGATTAAAAAAGCTTACTTAGCCTAAAATGGTACCAATCAAACCATCATATCATCCCGCAAAAAATTAGACCGTATCTAAGGCAATCGCCTAAAAAATAAAAAATTATGGCTCTCAGAAAATGGCAACACAAAACCAAGATTTTATTCTGTTCAAAAATGCTTGTACATTGTGTACTGCCGCGTCTGTAACAACCTCCCCCTTAGGTGAATGCTGTAAAAAATAAAATAAAATGCCAAAACAGCTCATCCCACAAAAAATGGGACCCTACCTAAGATAATCAATCACTCAAAAAATAAAAACCAATGGCACCCATAAACCAATCCATCAAAATCTGTGCTGCAAAAGCCATATGGCGCTCCTTCCGTTCTGAATCCTGCCATGTGTCTCCACAGCAATTTACCACCACATATGGGTAACAAATTATGGGGTGCTTTTTCTCCTGTTACCCCTTGTGAAAATGAAAAATTTGGGGCTAAAGCAACATTTTATTGGAAGAAATAAAACTTTTAATTTTCACAGCCAAAATAGTGCCTAAAAACCATTCTAGCAAAATCTGCCTCCAAAATCCATATGGCGCTCCTTTCTTTCTGACCACTGCCACGTGCCCATAAAACAGTTTACCACCACATATGGGATATTTCTGTAAACTTCAGAATCAGAGTAATGCATATTGAGGTTTATTTTGCTGTTAACCCTTGCTGTGTTGCAAGAAAAAAAATGATTAACATAAAAAATCTATCCAAAAAATGAAATTTGGAAAATTCACCTCCATTTTCCTTTAATTCTTGTGGAATACCTCAAGGGTTAACAAAGATTGTAACAATAGTTTTGAATAATTTGAGGGGTGTAGTTTTTAAAATGGGGTCATATATGGGTGGTTTCCATTACGTAAGCCCCTCAAAATCACTTTATAACTGAATTGGTGCTTAAAGAAATGGTTTGGGAAATTTTGTTGAAAATTTTAAAAACTGCTTCCAAAATTTGAAGCCTTCTAATGTCCTAAAAAAATAAAATTACATTTACAAAATGATGCCAACATAAAGCGGACATCTGGGGAATGTTGATTTATAACTATTTTATGAGGTACTATCTGTCTTAAAAGTAGAGAAATTCAAATTTAGAAAATTGGACATTTTTTTTCTATTTTTGGGTACATTTTTGATTATTTTATAAAGGTGAAATATATCGACTCAAATTTACCACTGTTGAAGTACAATGTGTCACGAGAAAACAATCTCAGAATGGCTTAGATATGTTAAAGCGTTCCAGAGTTATTACCACATAAAGTGACACATGTTAAATTTGCAGAAAGTGGTTTGGTACTAAAAGGGTTAAAGATAGTGATTAGTGATAAGCGAACCTGGACCTGTCCGTACCGGACATTTTGGTGTACGTATACCAAAAGCGAACACAGATTTTGGCCTGTGTTTGGGTTTGTTGTTCATAGTTTAAATAAAGCTTGTTGAAAGGCTGCCAACACAGCCAATCAACAAGCGTTTAAGCTGTGGGCACTTGGACGCCATCACAGTCATGCCTAGTATTGACATGGCTGTGATTGGCTGGTGTACCATGTGAACATGCATACATAAATGCTGGATCACATGCTGCGTCACCATTCTGCTCTAGTGTAGGGACAGGATGCTGCTGCAGGCAGCAGCCGTGCGTGTCATCCGCTATGTGAAAGACAGCCAAGGCACGCTCTGGACAGCAGAGACACGGAGTATTAACATGATTGATAATACTCTTTGCTTCTCTGTGATCTTTTTACTACAAAATCACAGTGAGATAAAGTTGTCACTGTGATTTTGTAGTAAAAAGATCACAGAGAGGCACGGAGCATTATCAATCATGTTAATGCTCTGTGTCTCTGCTGTCCAGAGCGGGGCTTGGCTGTCATTCATACTGCGGATGAGACGCACGGCATCTGCTCGTGTGAAACAGCCCTTAGGCCTTTATTATATTTAAAAGGTGTGCTGGTGACCTGTAGGCATTATTGATCTTTGAACAAGTGAGACAGTAATACCTTACTTAATTGTGCTGTTCAGTCTGAGTGTGACCGTTGTAATTTTTATTTTGGTGCAATACTACTCCTTTGCACGAGTGATAGGGAAATATATTAATCAGTCTGTTAATTGTGTGGGTGAGACATACCTACTTTTATTTTGGTGAAAGACCTTTACTTGCCACTGTCACAGGGAATTATAATAATAAATCAGCGTGTTAATTGTGTCAGTCAGATCTACCTATTTTTTTGTTGTTGAAAAAACCTTTACTTGCCACCGTCACAGGGATATATAATAGTTAATAAGGTCAGTGAGACCTACCAATTAGAGATGAGCGAATTGAAGTTGACTATCTGAATTTCAGGTTCTATTTTATTCGCACTGAATCCGAATTTCCTCATGATTCATGGTAACGAATTGCATTTTTTCCTAAAATGGCTGCTGCACGTGTGAGGACATGGAGCAAGGAACTCTGGGAAGGCAGGATCACCCATAATGCCATGCATGCAGCCGATCAGCAGCCAACCAGCCCTGTGATGTCACAGCCCTATAAATAGCATCAGCCATCTTGCCATTTTCCAGTGTACTTAGAGCAGAGAGAGACGTCAGCAGGCGCTAGGGACAGTGCTAGAAAAGCCTTTATTGTTCTGAAAAAACAATTTACAAGTTCTGGGAAAGATTATTCAATGTGTAGGGAAAGGAACAGGGTTCAGTAGCAGAGGTTACAGCCTGGGTAATAGGAACAATCCTATTACACCTTGCTGCACTGACTGGGGACCCAAATTGCCATTATACAGCTCTGTAATTCCAGCAAACCGTTCTTGTTATTAGGGTGCAAGTACTGCCATTAACAGAGTTTATTACAAGGAAATATTTATATATCTTATTTGCCCTTGTGCGGTGCAGTTATATGTTCTAAATAATTTTTTGGCTTGTATTAGTGGATAAAAAAGGGCTTATTAGCCGTTGTGTGGTGAAGTGTGAAAATTATAACCCTTTTTGGAATGTACTGTATTAGTGGTAAAAGTAAAATATATTTGCCGTTCAGCAGTGTAGTTATGTTCTAAAGCCTTTTGTGGCGTGTATTAGCGGCAAAAAATATATATATTTGCCATTCAGCGGTGCAGTTATATGTTCTAAAGCTTTTTGTGGCACGTATTAGTGGCAAAAGAAAAATATATTTGCTGTTTAGTGGAGCAGTTATATGTTCTAAAGCCCTTTTTGTTGGGTGTTAGTGGCAAAATAAAAATATATTTGCGGTGCAGTTATATGTTTTAAAGCCTTTCGTGGCGTGTATAAGTGGAAAACATAAGGGCCTATTTTCTGTTCAGCGGTGCAGTTATATGTTCTAAAGCCCTTTTTGTTGTATATTACTGGCAAAAAAAAAGGGTTTATTAGGTGAAGTGAAAAAGTTACTGACTTTTTTGGGGTGTTTTAATTTCCTTTTTATTTATTTATTGGTCTAACAGTATGTCAGACAGAGAGAGGTAGCAGGCAGAGGTCGCAGCAGAGTAAAGGGCCGTGGCAGCAGGGGTCACTTCGAGAGGCCTGAGCTCCCAGTGTCAGCTAGCGGTCATGTCTTGACCAGCAACCCAGCAGTTCTTGAATGGTTGACTCGATCTTTGACTTCGTCACAAGTGACATCAGACACCCCCAGCCAAGAGTCGGTGGGTTAGTCAGACACAACCCTTAGTTGGCATGGCCCGGGAGCAGGCCCTGTGCCCTAACCTGTCCTTGACCTGCCTTTGTCCTTGTCTGTTCCCTCAGCCAGAGAAGTATTGTATGATGCTGTGTGCTCAGCTCCACTATACAGTGAGGATGAGCTACTAGAAGACAGTCAGCAGCTACTGGCAAGCCAATATGTGGAGGAGACATCCGCCACTTCCTCCACTAGGTGGGCAAATAGTGATGAGGAGAGTGGTGTGGGAGCTTGTGTTGTGAGCGGTCAGACTCCTGACCCAGAGACGGTTGGGAGGACATCAGTGATGTGCAGACAGTAGTACTCAATGATGATGATGTAGCTGATCGCACTTGGGAGCTGGGTGACAAAGGGGCTTCATAATCATCGGGGGAAGAGGGGGGCAGCTTGCCCGTGAGCCAGAGGCAGAGTGAGCAAGTCACTAGCGTGGCTGGGAGTCAGCAAGGTGGCAGCAGTGGGAGGTCGGGTTGCCAAACATGCCTGGGTAGACCACCCGCTTCGCAGAAGCCTACCTTCCCGGGAAGTAGCGGTTTACGAAGGCAACGGCGGTAGCAGTCAGTGCATAGTGTTGGGGTTAAAATCGCCTACTCAGTGGTGTGGCAGTTTTTTGTTAAGCTGCTGGAGAAGGTGAACATGGCCATATGTAGAATATGTGGGCAGAAGATGATGAGTGGCCAGGGTGCCAAAGTTGGCACCATGGCCCTGCATCAACATATGCAGCGTCACCATAAAGTGGCCTGGGAGAACCGTGTCTCCGATGTGGTGGTCCAGCTTGCCGCAGTCCTCGCTGTATCACCCAGTGGCATGCACCCAGTCAAGGCTCCACCACCTCAGCCGAAGAGAGCTATCTGTCCTTCCGATCATCTGCTGGTTCTGATGTCCTGCTCTTCGCCCTCCTACTCCTTGTCAGTCATTCCATCAGCAATCGATCACCAAGACAACAGTATGTGCGCACTCATCCAATGACACAGAAGCTGAATGTGCTCCTGTCCAAGTTGCTGGTGCTGCAGTCCCTTCCTTTCCAAGTGGTGGACTCTGCACCTTTCAGAGAACTGATGGCTTGTGCCGAGCCAAGGTGGAGAGTTCCAAGCTGTCATTTCTTTGCCAAAAAGGCAGTACCAGCCCTGCACACACATGTAGAACAGAAGGTGGGCGTCCTTCACAGCCCACTGGGTGAATGTGGTTCCTGCACAGCCACACCAGCAACTTGGCCAGGTGACACCGATTCCGCATCCATGTTTTCATGCTGTTGGTCCTGCAACAATGTCCTCAGCCTCCACTGCAGGGACAATTCACAGTGCCCCTCCAGCTTACCACATGTCATACTGTTCTGGCAGTGTCACGCTCCGTGTCCTCAATCAAGAAATTGAATCCTAGTTTTCTCCTTAACAACTCAATATCGGAACCATGGTGACTCAAAACTCATATGTTTGGGGGAAAGACCCCACACCATGCAGAAGCTGTGGTCGAGCATGGACCAACATACCGATGAGTGGTCGGTGCCTCTGAGCCTCAAGCCCAGCTTGGTGGTGTGCGACAACAGGCGAAATGTGGTAGCAGCTCTGGGCCTTGCCCAGAGATGCACATCCCTTGCCTGGTGCATGTGCTCAAGTTGGTGATGCAGAGGTTCCTGAAGAATTATCCCAATATGTCCAGGCTGCTGCAGAAAGTGAGGGTTGTTTGTGCGCTCTTTTGGCATTCTCACCATGCTGCTGCTCGCCTATCTGCGCTGCAGCTTAACTTGTGGCCTTCCCGGTTACCACCTCATATGCAACATACCCACAAGGTGGAACTCGACCTTGCACGTGCAGACGATAATGGAGTTTTAGCTGCAGCACGCATTGGTGAGTTGCTTTGTGGAACAGCACCATTTCACCACCAAGTGGGCCTCCATGCAGGACTTGTGTGCCATGTTGCACTGCTTCGAGTACTCCACCAACATGGCCAGCGGTGATTAAGCTGTCATCAGCCTTGCTATTCCACTTCTATGTTTACTTAAACAAACACTTCAGGCACTGATGGATAAAGATGTGGCACAGAAGGAAGAGGAGGAGGAACACAGACCATTCTCATGGTTATCAGACCAGTCGTCCACAGGTGGCACAGAGGGTGGGTTCCTGCACCAACAGCGGCCAGGTACCCAACATTCTAACCGGGCCTCATTACTGGGTGACCACCCTGCTAGATCCCCACTATAAGTACAACGTGCCGTCCTTAAGTCTGTCACTGGAGCATGAACAGAAGATGCAAGAGTACAAGCGAATGCTGGTAGAGGAGCTACAGATGGCATTCCTACCCGACAGCGGGGGCTCAGTGAAAGCTCGTGGCGGAGACAGAGGAAGTCATCAATGCAGCAGGGGCACTGTTAGCATCTCAGAAATGTGAAAAAGCATTGTCTGCACGCCACAACATACAGCATCACCATCTGATACTGACGGTCTTAGCAGGAGGCAGCATTTCAGCAACATGGTGGAACAGTACATGTCCACACAACTGCACATACTGCCCCATTTAACTTCTGGGTCTCCAAATTGGGCAAATGGCCTGAGACTGCCCTTTACGCTTTGGAGGTTCTGGCCTGCCCTGCGGCAAGTGTGTTGTCCGAACATGTGTTTAGCACGGCAGGGGGGGTGATCACGGACAGGCGCATCTGCCTGTCCACAACCAATGTGGACAAGCTCACATCAAGCTCGCATTCATTAAAATGAACCAGGCATTGATCCCACAGGACTTGTCTGAACCTTGACCAGAGTACAGAGGTACTCAGCCATTGTTATACTCCAGCGCAGTTTGTGCATTCTCTTTGCTATTTCACAATGTTTTCTAGCATCCACAAACCAAAAAACAAAAACCTATAAGGAAAAAAATAATAACAAAAAAAGGTTAGTGACCTCTTCCGCCTGCATCGCCACTTCCATTTCTTCTATCTGCACCGCCACGTCCGCCTCCCCCTCCACTGGGACCTCCGCGTCCTGGCTCAAGATTATTATGTCTTATATTGGCAGAGTAGAGAAGTATATCGGGAGCATCTAGCTATTGTTGTACTCCAGCGCAGCTGGTGCGTTCTCTTTGCTATTTCTCAATGTTTTGGGGCCTTCACAAACAAAAGCATAATTTAAAAAGGTGGTGACCTCCGCCGCCTGCACCGCCACGTCCGCCTGCATTGCAACATATACTCCTCCCTCTGCATCGCCACATCCGCCTATTCTGTCTGCACCGTCACGTCCGCCTCCTCCTCCACTAGGAACGCCGCCTCCAGGCTCAAGATAATTATGTCTTATATTGGCAGAATAAAGAAATATACTGGCCACACCCAGGCATTGTTATACTATAGCACAGTTTGTGCATTCTCTTCACTGTTTCCCAATGTTTTGGGGCCTCCATAAATCCCCCAAAAATTAAAAAATAAGACCCAAAATTTTAAAAGGTGGTAACCTCCTCCGCGTGCACAGCTACGTCCACCTGCAATATCACATATTCTCCTCTCACTGCATCGCCTCGTCCTCTTCTTGCTTCTGCAATACAAATTCTTCTGTGGAGTGTGTGTGTATTTTAATATATAGTCCCCAGATATGGGACGTATGAGATCTACCTCTTCCTGAACTCGGACCTCCACCTCCTGGCTCAAGATTATTATGTCTTATATTTGCAGAGTAGAGAAATATACTGGCCACACCCCAATAAATGACTTAAGGTCACACACAAAATTGACAGACACATAAAAAAAAACCGAGTGTTAGCTTCTTTCTCCACCTCCTCCACTTCTTCCAACTACACCGCCACATCCACAGCCTCCTCAACTTCCTACTCCACTTGAACCTTGGGGCTCGCAGATTTCTCCCTCCTCCCATTGTATTAGTGATCTTACTTTGGAGGTACAGACGTGGACAAAATTGTTGGTACCCTTTGGTCAATGAAAGAAAAAGTCACAATGGTCACAGAAATAACTTTAATCTGACAAAAGTAATAATAAATTAAAATTCTATAAATGTTAACCAATGAAAGTCAGACATTGTTTTTCAACCATGCTTCAACAGAATTATGTAAAAAAATAAACTCATGAAACAGGCATGGACAAAAATGATGGTACCCCTAGAAAACACAGAACATAATGTGACCAAAGGGACATGTTAATTCAAGGTGTGTCCACTAATTAGCATCACAGGTGTCTACAACCTTGTAATCAGCCATTGGGCCTATATATATGGCTCCAGGTAATCACTGTGTTGTTTGGTGATATGGTGTGTACCACACTCGACATGGACCAGAGGAAGCAAAGGAAAGAGCTGTCTCAAGAGATCAGAAAGAAAATTATAGACAAGCATGTTAAAGGTAAAGGCTATAAGACCATCTCCAAGCAACTAGATGTTCCTGTGAGTACAGTTGCACATATTATTCATAAGTTTAAGATCCATGGGACTGTAGCCAACCTCCCTGGACGTGGCCGCAGGAGGAAAATTGATGACAAATCTAAGAGACGGATAATCCGAATGGTAACAAAAGAGCCTAGAAAGACTTCTAAAGAGATTCAAGGTGAACTTCATGCTCAAGGAACATCAGTGTCAGATCGCACCATCCGTCGTTGTTTGAGCCAAAGTGGACTACATGGGAGACGACCAAGGAGGACACCATTGTTGAAAACGAATCATAAAAAAGCAAGACTGGAATATGCCAAACTACATGTTGACAAGCCACAAAGCTTCTGGGAGAATGTCCTGTGGACAGATGAGACAAAAATCGAAGTTTTTGCCAAGGCACATCAGCTGTATGTTCACAGACGAAAAAATGAAGCATATCAAGAAAAGAACACTGTCCCTACTGTGAAACATGGAGGAGGCTCTGTTATGTTCTGGGGCTGCTTTGCTGCGTCTGGCACAGGGTGTCTTGAATCTGTGCAGGGTACAATGAAATCTCAAGACTATCAAGGAATTCTAGAGAGAAATGTACTAGCCAGTGTCAGAAAGCTTGGTCTCAGTCGCAGGTCATGGGTCTTGCAACAGGACAATGACCCAAAACACACCGCTAAAAACACCCAAGAATGGCTAAGAGGAAAAAATTGGACTATTCTAAAGTGGCCTTCTATGAGCCCTGACCTCAATCCTATTGAGCATCTTTGGAAGGAGCTGAAACATGCAGTCTGGAAAAGGCACCCTTCAAACCGGACACAACTGGAGCAGTTTGCTCATGAGGAGTGGGCCAAAATACCTGCTGAGAGGTGCAGATGTCTCATTGACAGTTACAGGAAGCGTTTGATTGCAGTGATTGCCTCAAAAGGTTGCGCAACAAAATATTAAGTTAGGGGTACCATCATTTTTGTCCATGCCTGTTTCATGAGTTTATTTTTTTACATAATTCTGTTGAAGCATGGTTGAAAAACAATGTCTGACTTTCATTGGTTAACATTTATAGAATTTTAATTTATTATTACTTTTGTCAGATTAAAGTTATTTCTGTGACCATTGTGACTTTTTCTTTCATTGACCAAAGGGTACCAACAATTTTGTCCACGTCTGTATGTGCGAGTCAGACCTTGGCACCTATCGGACAGTGTTCACACACTATAGGTAGGTTAGTGGTAGGTCCCGGGCTACACTGAGATACCTTGGCGGGGTGTGCGAGCTCCGATATGTTCCTGACAGGAATATATTGGCTAAAATCCTTAACATCAGTGTGAGGGTTTAGCCTTGTATTGTCAGTTGCATACTATTGTGGTATACCATTTGCAGTGATCTATCCACTTGGACCTCCACCTATTGGTTAAAGATTTAAATTTTTTATTTTGATGTATTTTATGTTATTTTAAGTTATTTATCTATCCACATTTGTTTGCAGGGCAATTCTACTGCTCGTATGCCCCCTTTGGAGCCTTTTGCAGCCCTCTAGCCCTTTCTATGACTTTTTTACAGCCATTTTAGTGCCTCAAAGTTCGGGTCCCCTTTAACTCTAATGGAGTTCATTGTTCGGGGGTTGAGTTTGGAACCCGAATCAAACTTTGAAACGAAGTCCTGCTGAACCCCTCGAACCCAGTCATCCAGAGGTCTGCTCATGCCTATCCAGGATCTGTCCATTAATTTGAATTGGCTGGATGAAGTCACTGCAAGCAAAATATGATGCAGATGTTAGGCCTTTTAATGCTTTCAATCGGGCAAAAGTTTATGAAATAACTCTTCTGTTGACAAATATTACACATTTTTGTCACTGGTGGCTGTTTTCAATGTCACCCTAGCTTGTTGACGTCTTCCTCCAGTGATTAATCTGGATGGTCTATATAATTCAGTTCCAGATGTACTTATGTCTCTTCTTACAAGGAGAAAGTAATCTTGCCACAGAAATTGCTTTGACAGCATTTTTGGGTTGAACATTCGCTGGAAGTATTTTTTTAAACTGTTCAAGTATGATTACTTTGCTGATTTGTTCAGTTGTTCTGGTGTCTGATTTCATCCATTTCATGTATAAATCTTTTAGACATGTAAACACCTCTCTTGGACTATCTGTGTAGCAATACTTCAGTTCTCTGAAACTTTGGGAATCATTTATTAATTAATAAGTCCCTGTGCTGGTGGTGGATCCTCCAAAGTTACATAGAGTCGCCGGTCTCTACATAACTTTGGCGTATTTAGCGCCAGTCTAAATGTAAGATAGCTTCCATGCTGGCTAACATTTACACCATTTTCTATGCTTAAAACAGGATTAGAAAATGATGAATGAGACAAGCCCTTCCATGCCCACTTTTTTAGACCTGATCATAAATTATCCCCTTTGTCTGTAGGTTTCTTCACTGATGTCATATTGCCTTAAAATTGTCTCCTTAACCATGTCACAGTTATTTGCATACTATATATTCATGCGGCTACATGCACCAGTCTCACCATCCACTATTTCTTTAGACCACTGCAATCCTTTCAAATCTAGTTACTGTAAATAAGCCTCAATATCATATTTTAAGAAGAGTAAGTCTTCCCTTGTGAGGGTCCAAGGAGACAAAGTAACAGGTGGAGGATGAGGAGGTCCGTTTGGAACAGTAAACTCCAGTGTTCATCCATTGCAATTCTTCCTGATTTCCCCTGGCTTCCTCCAGTTGCCCTTTGTCTGCTTCAATTTGCTGCACAGCTAACCATTTCATAAGTGCTTTCAGGTAAAGTATTCTCAGGGGGTGAGGCAGCTCGCTGCACCTCTACTTCCTCATCTGTATCTGCAGTCGGTTTGGTTTTAGTCTGGCACCTTGACTTTCCATTGGTTTGGTTTTCTTTGCAGCAGTTCTCTTTGTAGTGTAAGGGATCGCTCTCCCATTGGGGTCTCGGTCCACCAGTCCTCCTGCCAGTGACAACGCAATACGCAATATATGTGACAACTTGGGGTCATTTAGCTTTCCAGGATCGCCGTCTTCTCCTTTTAGATTGTTGGCACACCCCAAGAAGCTACTCCAACACTGCAGATTTGGGTGCAAACTGGCCACAACCAGCTTTGTCACTGGCCACTGACTACACCATAGTTTTCCTTCTCTATCTGGATCTGGGTCTACCACCCAGCTCCCCAAAACACAACACAGTGTTTACTCTACATAGGGTTAGAAGGTCCTGGCTCCCAGAGGCCTTGGCACAGCCTGCTCCTTCCCAAGACTGGGAGCCCTGATTGAGGAGCTCAGCCCACCTTTACCTAATTGTCTTAATTACCAGCCTCGCTGCTGCAGACAGTGGGACAAAACTATTTTCCCAGACTTTCTTGTTCTCACCCAGCTTCCTCTGTGTGAAATGCACTATTTGAATGGCACTCATATGGCCCTCTGGCAGCGCCACTCTCACAATATATAAAATGTATTTTTATTTTTTTTAAATGGGAGTACTTGAAGCAATACTCAATCCCACTTCTAACACCACGTGTAAAGCATGGGATTTTCAAAAGAACATTCAGGCCCTTTGAATCCAGAAGAAACAGCAGTCTGGTTTGAAGTTGTTTGGGAGCAGCACTTGTGCACATTGCTGAGTGGCTGTGCCTGACTTTATTGTACTCTATACCAAGTCAGAGCAGTATGGTATAGTTTATAGTATAGTTTATACAATGTGACTTGCTTTTGCTGCCAGATTTATTGCATAGCAGCTAAGAGTATACTGTGATTACATTTTATTCTTCTTCTTCCTTTTCCAGTGTGTTGCACAGGTAAGTAATTAGGGTGTGGCTATCTAATTAGGATAAGTTAAATAGCCAGTCTTAAAGGCAGCTCAGTCCTTTGAATCCAGTCTGGTCTAAAGTTGTTTGGGAGCAGCACCTATACAAGCAGAAAAACAACACAAGTTTTTGAGCATTCACGTGTTTGATTTTCAGTGTGTGTTTGTATTAGGTGTGTGACATTAGATTAAGTGACTTGAGATTTAGGGACTTTAGGAGGAGACTACACTATGTCAGTTTCTTATCACGTCACTGTATTTTTCTTTCTCTTTTCTTGCGTATTCCCCATTAGTATGTGTTCCATTATTGACCGCGCAGTCCAGTGCAAATCTTGTCTATTATATGCAGTCCTGGAACATCTGTTTGATGGAGCATATCTATGTTCAAAATACGAGAAAATTACTTGTTTGGAATCGCACATTGTGTATCTCAATTAGTGAATTTCAACACTGAGAAGCGTTGGCAATTTGGAAAAAGAGTTTACTGCTCACTGAGCAGGCACTCTATGGGATAGATGTGGGCTGAGGAAAGTGAGGTAGGTAGCTGGATAACAGTTACAAAGCACGGCAGGGAAGAGTGCCAGGGAGGCTAGCCATGATCTAACACACCCAAAGAGTTTTCAAAGTTGGCAGATAAGGGGGTTGTCAGTTGAGTGAGAGCACTGCTGCAGCCAGACACTTCCTCTGCCAGTCAGGGGAATGTCAGCTCCAGTAAGCAGGGGACCAGGACAGTAGGGCAGGCCAGACAGGTGCTGGTAGTGGGAGACTCAATTATTAGGGGTACAGACAGGACAATCTGTCACAAAGACCAGGATCGTCGAACAGTGTGTTGTTATCCTGACATATCGCTGATCGGGTTGACAGATTACTGAGAGGGGCTGGTGAAGATCCAGCAGTCATGGTCCATATTGGAACCAATGACAAAGTTAGCGGTAGATGGAACGTCCTTAAAAATGATTTTCAGGATTTAGGTCACAAGCTTAGGGCAAGGGCCTCAAAGGCAGTGTTTTCCGAAATACTACCTATACCATGAGCCACTCAAGAAAGGCAGAGGAAGGTTAACAAATGGCTCAAGAACTGGTGTAAGAAGGAGGGGTTTGGGTTCCTGGAGAACTGGGCCAACTTCTCTGTCGGCTACAGGCTCTATAGTAGTGATGGGCTGCACCTCAATGTGGAAGGTACAGCTATTTTGGAGGAGAAGATGGCTAGAACGTTGGAGGAGTGTTTAAAATAGGGACTGTGGGGAGGGTAATTACATTATAGGAGGGGAAGATAGTGCAGATAGAGACCTGGGGCCAGGTAATGGAATTGGGGGAGGAATGGAAGGAGGGACTAGAACAGTTCATAATGAAAGGTGTAGGGTAAAAAAAAAATAATAATACAAAAAACTCTCAATTGTATGTAAACTAATGCCAGAAGCCTGACTTATAAAACTGCAGAATGGGAATAAGTGATTTGTGAGGAGGACTATGACATAGCGGGAATAACTGAGACATGGCTGGATGATAGCTATGACTGGGCGGTTAACGTACAGGGTTACAGTCTGTTTAGAAAGGATCTAAGATTTATGTAAAGTCCTGTCTAAAGCCCACACTCCAGAAAGAGGGACATGAACATATGGGGTGGCAAAAACAATAAAATAGTTATAGGAGTTTATTATAAGCCATCTCTAGGAGTTTATTATAAGCCGACAGAAAATCTACTACTAAATTAGATAGATGCGGCAGCAAATCTTGAGGTTGTTATTACAGGGGACTTCATCTACCTAGTGTCACATTCTGGAGGCCCAGGCAGACCTCTGGAACGTCTTGCAAACAGGTCAAGACAGGTAGATCCAGACCAGTGTCCAACAGAATACTATATTAGACATGTAATAAGTGAACATGACAGTAACAGGAACAGCAGACAAGGGTAATAGTGGTAGCACTACCACTGAACCAAGTGCACCGGCAATGCAATTTGCTAAACCCAGAGGGCAGAGAGCCAGTGACCTCTGTTCTTCACAGGGCCCCTGGTGGTGGGTATTAACTTGGCCGTGGGATCACTGGTCGCAACTCCAGGAAGGTCCTGGTACACTTGGCCGCTACTTGCAGAGAACCACAGACACCAACAGGACTGGAACCCAAACAAACTCACGACATGGATCAGACAACAAACAGGAACCTGTACACAAGCAGATGCCTGGAATGAGGAACGGAAGCATGGCGGTCACAGGCAGAGCTGCACAGAGACTAGATATCCTCCCTCCTGAGAACCCAGGAGCCCTCCCAGGAAGGCAGGACATACACAGGACAGGAACAGAAGCAGTAAGGCATTGCAGGCAAGACATGGAACAGACAGGATCAGTAGGCAGCCAGCCTACACAAAAGGAGTGACAGAACCGCACTGTGATACAAACAGAAATACATTCATACTCGGACCACGTTCACACACAAGGCCGCAGGCAGCACGCATTGCAGAACCAACATACATGGGAACACCCACAGCCAGTTCACAAAGCGCATGCAGCCAGCCTGCATGGCACCGGTGACAGGAACCATAGAGATATAGATATGGGTAGACACACACAGGCAACAGTACACACACAACACCGTAGCCAACATGCAGCCCCAAGCAACAAACATACACAGGAGTCAGCTTGCAGCCAGTACACAAGAGATCATGCAACCAGCCTAAATGGCCAAAACTGTCACAGTGAATGGCACTGTGACACCCAGATATGTGACACCCAGATATGGGAAACTGAAACCTGTAGGTTTTATAAAGGAAACAGTTTCTTAGCAATAACCAAAGATAATTACCTTTTCCAACTGGTTCAGGACCCGACTAGAGGGAGGGCCATACTAGACTCAGTATTAACCAATAGACCTGACAGAACAACAGATGTGCAGGTTAGGGGACACCTGGGAAATAGTGACCATAAAATGATAACCTTCCAACTATCATTAAAAAGAGAGGCCATTGGCCAAACTAACTGGGACAAAGTCCTCAAAAATAAAAATACAGCCACAAAATTGCATATTTTTAAAAGCATGCTGACCTGTCATGAGTAGTGTTGATTTTTATCGTGAATATCGGCGCTTCGAGAATTGGTGAATATTTAGAATATAGTGAAATTTATTTGTAATTTCGAATATTCAAGATTTTTTTTTAATCAGTACACATGATCCCTCCTTGCTTCTAGTTTGTGGGCAAATGAGAAGGCTGCAATATCTTTGAATTCAGGAGTAGTGTTGATTGCGAATTTTCGTAATGCAAATTTTTCAATTGCCGATTTCCACAATCAAGAAAATAATGACTGGAGATAACGAATTCTCAAATTCACGAATATATGGCAAATATTCGCCCAAATATTAGCAAAATATCACGAATTTGAATATTGCTCCTGCCGCTCATCACTAGTCATGAGCTGCTGTATAAAAGGATTTGTTCAAATTTTCCTTTTGAGCAACACTGTGTATATTTTTGATCAGATGGACTTTCTTCTTCAAAATGTTTTGCTTGACAAAAATTGCATATCTGATTTAAATCTCCACATGTGTGGGTCATAATGTCACCCTCATTAATATTAACTATATCATTTATAAGTGCCATTGTTTCTATTGTGGCCCTAGATTCATTTGTTTCCACTCGTATACTCCGGGCCAGTTTCTGCAATTGTGCATGTCGCAAACATTGTAATTGTCATTCTTCTGGTGTAATACTTGCTGTTCTAGCTTTTTCTCTTTTAGCATGTCTCTTAGTTTTTGTCTTTCTCTTATATCATTTATCCTCTCCTGTGTGGCTGTTGATAGATGTGTTGTGTCTGTTTGAAGATCTGTTATCCTGCCTCTCTCTTTATTTTAGCTTGTTGCTGACATAGTGTTTTTCATTAATCTGCAGTAAGACTTGCTGTCCTAACTCAGTGTCTCTTGGCATTTTCCTGACGCTCATTTTCCTTTTCTTCAATTGCTCAATTTGCTTGTCTTTGTCTTTCTCTTAGAGATTGTTTTTTACGCTCATTTTCCAGTTCTTGTATATGTATCTTTCTCTTTTAGTGTTTTTGAGACACTCTTTTTTTGATCTATATGCTTGTTTTTCTCTTAGTTTTTTTTTTATGTTTACTTGCTGAGCTGACTGTTTCTCCAGAAGTTGCTTATGTAGGATTTCATTGTCTGTGTCTTTTGTCCTACTTGACATGTCCTTTTTTGGGGGTGGCATGTTGTTAGTTACTGTAATACTGGCTTATATGTGGCTGTAATATACATCACTGGCACTGACTGATGGTACTGAGACTGCTAGCACTGTGACTGGTGGCACTGACTATTGGCTGAGACAGCTGGCACTGAGTGGTATCTGAGATGACTGGCACTGACTGGTGACTGAGACTGCTGGCACTGTGTCTAATTGCTGAGATGGCTGACACTGAGTGGTGGCTGAGAGAGCTGGCACTGACTAGTGGTGCTGAGACTGCGGCTGTGGCTGGTGGCACTGACTGATGGATAAGACAGCTAGCACTGATTAGTGGCTGAAATGACTGGCACTGACTGCTGGAGCTGAGACTGCAGGCACTGTGAATGGTGGCAATCACTAATGGCTGAGATGACTGGCACTGACTTGTTGCTGAAACTGTGGGCACTGTGACTGGTGTCTGAGACGGCTGGTGCTGCTGAGACTGTTGGCTGTGGCTAATGAATAAGACTGCTAGCACAGACTGATGGCTAAGATGACTGGCATTGACTGGTGACTGAGACTGTGGGCACTGTGACTGGTGGCTGAGACGGCTGGCACTGACTGGTGGCTGAGACGGCTGGCACTGACTGGTGGCTGAGACGGCTGGCACTGACTGGTGGCTGAGACGGCTGGCACTGACTGGTGGCTGAGACGGCTGGCACTGACTGGTGGCTGAGACGGCTGGCACTGACTGGTGGCTGAGACTGCGGCTCTTCCTGAGACTGTTGACTGCGGCTAATTGCTACGACTGTTGACTGCGGCTAATTGCTGAGACGGCTGAAA
The DNA here is from genome assembly GCF_014858855.1 of Bufo gargarizans. Taxonomy (NCBI): domain Eukaryota; kingdom Metazoa; phylum Chordata; class Amphibia; order Anura; family Bufonidae; genus Bufo; species Bufo gargarizans. Next base: position 142,135,255 of record NC_058088.1, read on the forward strand.
CTGACTGACGGCTAAGAAGAATCACACTGGTGACTGAGACTGCGGGCACTGTGACTGGTGGCTGAGATGGCTGGCACTGACTGGTGGTGCGGAGACAACAGGCAGCAGCTGGTGGCTAACACTGCTGGCAGCAGCTGCTGTATCTGTGCCTGACAGGACTGTAATGGCAGCGCTTGTGGGAGGTCTGGGCAGCTGTGTGGTGCACTGAATTTCTATTGGCCGGCACCCGTGCATGCGCATTTAATTCGAAAATGCGCATTTTACTTCACCAAACACGCGTGGACATATCGCAGGCACAGAGAGATTTTATTATATAGGATAAACACCCCCCAAAACTGTTTGTATCAGGCTACAAGTTCATCTCAAAAGCAAGAATTAATGGAAGTACTTTTATATATGAAATAAACACACATAAAAAAACTGTTTATCAGTCTGCAAATTCACCCCAAAAGCAAGATGAATGGAAGTACTTTTATATATGAAATGAAGCACACCTCAAAACTCGTTGTATCAGACTGTAAATTCACCCCAAATGCAAGGATGAATGGAAGTACTTTTATATGCTTAAAATAAACACACCCCAAAACTGGTTGTATCAGACTAACTCACCCCAAAAGCAAGGATGAATAGAAGTACTTTTATATATGAAATAAGTACACCCTAAAACAGTTTGCATCAGACTGCAAATTCACCCCTAAAGCAAGGATGAATGGAAGTACTTTTATATATGAAATAAATACACCGCAAAACTGTTTGTATCAGCCGGCAAATGCACTCTGAAAGCAAGGATGAATGGATGTACTTTTCTACATTTAAAATAAAAACACCCCAAAACTGGTTGTATTAGAGTGCAAATTCACCCCAAAAGCAAGGATGAATGGAAGGATTTTATATATGAAAATAATACACCACAAAACTGTTTGTATTAGCCAGCAGATACACTCTAAAAGCAAGGATGAATGGACATACTTTTCTATATTTAAAATAGAAACACCTCAAAACTGTTTGTATCAGACTGCAAATTCACCCCAAAAGCAAGGATGAATGGAAGTACTTTTACATATAAAATAAACACACCCCAAAACTGTTTGTTTCAGGTCATAAATTCCCCCCAAAAAACAAGGATGAATGCAAGTACTTTTACATATGAAATAAACACCCCCCAAAACTGGTTGTATCAGACTATAAATTCACCCCAAAAGCAAGGATGAATGGAAGTACTTATGAAATAAACACACCCCAAAACTGTTTGTTTCAGGTCATAAATTCCCCCCAAAAAACAAGGATGAATGGAAGTACTTTTACATATGAAATAAACACCCCCCAAAACTGGTTGTATCAGACTATAAATTCACCCCAAAAGCAAGGATGAATGGAAGTACTTATGAAATAAACACCCCTCAAAACTTGTTGTATCAGACCTCACCTTTCACCCCAAAAGCAAGAATGAATGGAAGTACTTTTATATATGAAATAAACACACCTCAAACTTGTTGTATCAGACTACAAATTCACCCCAAAAAGAAGGATGAATCAAAGTACTTTTATATATATTAAATAAACACCCCCCAAAACTTGTTGTATTAGGCTGCAAATTCACCCCAAAAGCAGGGTTAAATAGAAGAACTTTTATATATGAAATAAACACTCCCCAAAACTGGTTGTATCAGACTATACCTTCAGAAAAAGATGAGTGAAAACTATATCCAAATACACTAATCCATTTTTATTAATCATGATTAAAAAGACAAATAAATATAACATGATGGTAGGGAATCCAATAAAATAGCACCCAATGACAATACATAGCCTTCCTGTGTAAATGCAGATGAATATACAACAATCCAAAAGCCAACAAACATACGGTTAGAATTAATTCAAGTGTGAACCCTAGGATTGACACTAATATACCATTGATACCATGATACTAAGACAAAGAGGTTAAAAAACACTACCTCCAGACTGTATCTAATCCTACACAATTAGCCTTAAAAAGTATGCTAACACTAAAAAAAATTATAAATAAAGTGCAAGGTGCATGACTGATGGGCAGAAGTATTTAAATGGAAGACATATCCGGATATGAATGACAATGCGGCCGCTATAGTTGTATCAGACTGTAAATCCACTCAAAAACCAAGGATGAATGGAAGTACTTTTATATATGAAATAAACATACTCCAAAACTGGCATCTGTCACGGATGATGTTGCAGATAGCTAGAAGTTATAAATAAATGTCCGATTGGCTTGATCCCAAACTAAGGAGCATATAGGTGACCCCTATGAAACCCTAAGAGCTCACCCTGACTGCTAAGCACATATAAGGGTCTCAAAGGTAGAAGATTGTATGCCCCCGTACCTAAGACTGTGTGACACCTGAAAACCCTATAATAGTGAGGGGACACGACCACCGGCTCCCTGCACTTCATACGGCGGGAGTCAGGGTCACCTAGAATCAAGCCAGCAAGGAAACACAATACATGAAAGGACTTATCTGAACAAGCAGCAGAAGAAGCCTCCAACAATGAACACTTCACCCAGGAAGTAGTATAAACCGCAAAGTGAGGCAGTATGGGAGGGAATATAAAGCAAAGAGGATTAGTCTAAATAGGTGACACCTGGGAGAAGGAAATGAGATGAGAAAGTGAAACCAAAACAAAGAACATCATGCAAGAGGTAGAGAAGGACATCTGTCAGACCTTCTCACAGAACTGGCGGTGACAGTACCTCTCCCTCTATGGGTGGACGCCGGACACTCAGAACCTACCTTCTCAGGATGAGACCTATGGAAAGCCTTGATGAGACGCACATCCTCTCCTCAGGACCATAACCCTCCCAATGAACAAGGTATTGGAGAGAACCATGGATAATGCGAGAATCCACAATCCTAGAGACCAGGAATTCAAGATTACCATCAACAAAAATCGGAGGAGGAGGCAAAGAGGAGGGTACAGTGGGTTGGACATAAGGTTTTAATAGGGACCTGTGAAAAACATTATGGATCTTCCAAGTCTGAGAAAGATCAAGACGGAAGGCAACGGGATTGATGACTGACAAGATCTTGTAAGGCCCAATAAACTTAGGACCCAACTTCCAGGAGGGAACCTTCAGTTTGATATTCTTTGTGGACAACCACACCAGATCACCCACATTCAGGTCCGGACCAGGCACACGTCTCTTATTCGCCACACGCTTATATCTCTCACTCATCCTCTTCAGATTACCCTGAATCTTTTGCCAAATAAATGACAAAGACAAGGAAAATCTCTCCTCATCAGGTAAACCAGAAGACCCCTCTCCAGAGAATGTCCCAAACTGTGGATGAAACCCATATGCACCAAAAAATTGTGACTTATCAGAGGACTCCTGGCGACGGTTATTTAAAACTCAGCAAGGGTCAAAAAAAAATACCAATCCTCCTGATTCTCCGCCACAAAACAGCGAAGATATGTCTCCAGATTCTGATTGACGCGTTCAGTCTGACCATTCGACTGTGGGTGAAAAGCAGAAGAAAATGACAACTGAACCCCCAAGCGAGAACAGAAGGCCTTCCAGAATCTAGAAACAAATTGCTTGCCCCTATCAGAAATGATGTCTGAAGGAATGCAATGCAATTTAACAATGTGATCAACAAACGTTTGCACCAACGACTTGGCATTGGGTAACCCAGGAAAGGGAATAAAATGCGACATTTTGCTAAAACGGTCCACTACCACTAGAATCACAGATGCGTCCAAGGACGGGAAGGAATGGGTAACGGGAGGAGAGAACCCGATGGCCGTGAATGAGGGACCTTGGCACGAGCGCAGGTCTCGCAGGCTGCCACAAAACCCTCAACCATCTTACGAAGAGCCGGCCACCAGAATCTCCGAGCAATGAGATCCACTGTGGCGCTACTCCCCGGGTGCCCAGCAAGGACAGTATCATGGTGCTCCTTAAAAACCTTGTGTCGTAAAGCGAGAGGCAAAAACAACCTTCCAGGAGGACAAAGATCAGGAGCCTCTGCCTGGGCTGCCTGAACCTCTGCCTCCAAATCAGGATAAAGAGCAGAGACGACCACCCCTTTAGCCAAAATGGGACCCGGGTCGTCAAAGTTCCCCCCCTCCCGGAAAACAACGTGACAGGGCATCCGCCTTCACATTTTTAATCCCAGGGCAGAACGTGACAACAAAATTAAACCTAGAAAAGAACAAAGACCATCTGGCCTGTTTCGGGTTCAGACGCTAATTCACCCCAAAAGCAAAGATAAATGGAAGTACATTTATATATTTTAAATAAACACACCCCAAAACTGGAAAAAACAAGGACAAAAACATCCTGCACGGTATGATATATAAATGTGCGGATGTCTCTGGCCATATTATTGAAGAAAATCACAGAAATATGATAATAATGCACTTAATAAAATGGATGCAAGCATTATATATGGACAAAGTCCTCACTCTGATATGATAATATCTGAGACACTTAGCCAATATATTTTGATGAAAAAACATCTGTGCCCGCTTACCAAGCGCCAAAGTGGTTTTTGTTTATGTAGTATATGCTTGAGGGAGTGGCACCTTCAAGTGTGAATGCGCTCCTAGTTTATCTTGGGAGTAGAATTCCTTTGCACTTTTGCCCTTCCTATCTAACAGAGCGCCTTGATTAGGTGGTACATATTGGTGTGCTTGCTCTTCCTCCCATTGGTGGCTTGATGCTCATGGAGGTGACTAGGAGCAGCACACCATATGTGCGGCATCTGTGCTCCTGAACATAGAAGCCCAACGGCTTAGGTAGGTTTAGCGTAGGACCCGCCTGACCCGAGACCACCTTGGCGCTTGGTAGGCGGGCACAGATGTGTTTTGTTCAAAATATATTGGCTAAGTGTCTCAGATTTTATCATATCAGAGTGGGGACTTTGCCCATATATAATGCTTGCATCTACTTTATTAAGTCCATTATTATCTTATTTCTGTGATTTACACCCCAAAACTGATTTTATCAGACTGTTAAATCACCCCAAAAGCAAGGATGAATGAAAGTACTTTTATATATGAAATAAACACAACCAAAAACTATTAGCATCAGGCTGCAAATTCACTCCAAAAAAATGATGAATGGATATACTTTTATAAATGAAATAAACCCCAAAACTGTTTGTATTAGTCCGCAAATTCACATAAAAAGCAAGGATGAATGGAAGTGCTTTTATATATGAAATAAATACACCCCAGAACGGTTTGTATCAGCCGGCAAATTCACTCTAAAAGCAAGGATAAATGGACGTACTTTTCTACATTTAAAATAAAAAGACCCCAAAACTGGTTGCATTACAGTGCAAATTCACCCCAAAAGCAAGGATGAATGGAGGTACTTTTATATATTTAAAACTAAGGGTACTTTCACACTAGCGTTTTTCTTTTCCAGTATTGAGTTCCGTCCTAGGGGCTCAATACTGGGGAAAAAAAAGATTAGTTTTATCCTAATGCATTCTGAATAGAGAGCACTCCGTTCAGTATGCATCAGTTCAGTCTCTCTTTCAGTTTTTTGGCTGGAGAATATACCGGAGCATGCTGCAGTTTTCTCTGTGTCCAAAAATCCTGAACACTTGCCGGAATGCCAGATCTGGCATTAATTTGCATTGAAATGTATTAATGCCTGATGCAGTACTAGGTGTTGTACTGCACATCCGGTTTCCCGATCTGCGCAGACCTTTAAAAATGAGAAAAAATATATATACCGGATCCGTTTTTCCGGATGACAACCGGAAAGACGGATCTGGTATTGCAATGCATTTGTCAGATGGATCCGCATCCGTATTCGTCTCACAAATGCATCCGTTTGTGTCCGGATTGCCGGATCCGGCAGGCAGTTCCAGAGACGGAACTGACTGCCGGAATCATCTGCCGCAAGTGTGAAAGTAGCCTAACACATCCCATAACTGGTTCTATCAGACTGCAAATTCACCCCAAAAGCAAGGATGAATGGACGTACTTTTATATATTTAAAATAAACATACCCCAAACCTTGTATCAGACAGCATTTTTAACCCAGTAACAGATGCTTTGATTACTGCAATTACTGTTTAAAACAAACTAAAATCTCTAGTAATAGATCAGTTTTAGTAAACCCAATTAGTGTAGCAAGGTGTAATAGAATAGCTCCTATGACCAAGGCTTTACACTCTCCTTTAGGTCCCTGATCTCTCCCTACAGTGTGGATAATGGCTCCCTATCCTTTCCCTACATGATGAATAATCTTTCCCTGAACAGCTCAATCGTTATTTTTTTGTGAATAAACTATTTCCTAAACACCGTCCTTAGTCCCTGTAACATCTCTCCCTACACATAAAGTTTACTGTAAAATAGCAGAGACCGGGCATGAGGAGGCTTTTTATAGGGCTGTGACATCACAGGGGCTGGCTATCTCCTGATTAGCTGTCTACATGGCATTATGGATGCTCCCTCGTTCCCAGGCTTCTTACTTTCACCTTGTAACACGTGCAGCAGCCATTTTAGAAAAAATATGATTTGTTACCACGAAGCGCAAGGAAATTCGACTTTGGGACAAATCTAATTTTTCCTGAAATTCTGATCAAATTCCACTTCATCAACTTCGATTTGCTCATCTATAATTAATAGATACTGTATAACTAATTCAATTGTGAATTAACAATGAATCATGCCAACATGGTCCATGGTGACATCATAATAATGCCATACGAGAAAAAATAATGTGCCAAAAAGTGAAAGTAAAAACTAAATAAATAATAAAAAATCAAAGCAAGTGGTAAAAAGAGAAAAATAGTATGCATGAGAAGTATAATCAGGTGTAAAACTAGAGTGTGAAAAATAATTTTATAAAAAATAATCTGAAAATATGAGTATTAAAATGTGTAATGTAAATATCTGCAAAATTAAATAGAGGATAAAAATAATATATAAAAATAAATATTATATGCACTTAAAGGCTATGTACACCTTTGGGGGAATTTATTTTTATTAGTAGTTATTATGAGCTAAAAATAATTTTTCAGTTGGTCTTTTTTAACCTCTTAAGGACACAGCTCTATTTCACCTTAAGGACCAGGCCATTTTTTGCAAATCTGACCAGTGTCACTTTAAGTGCTGATAACTTTAAAACGCTTTTACTTACCCAGGCCGTTCTGAGAATGTTTTTTCGTCACATATTGTACTTCATGACACTGCTAAAATTGGGTCAAAAAAGTTTATATTTTTGCATAAAAAATACCAAATTTACAAAAAATTTGGAAAAATTTGCAAATTTCAAAGTTTCAGTTTCTCTACTTCTGTAATACATAGTAATACCCCAAAAAATTGGGATGACTTTACATTCCCCTTATGTATACTTCATGTATCATTTTGGGAATGATCTTTTATATTTTGGGGATGTTACATAGCTTAGAAGTTTCCATTTTAACCCTTACTTTATTACTGGAAAAAATGGGTTAACAGCCAAACAAAACTCAATATGGGTTGCCCTGATTCTGTAGTTTGCAGAAACACCCCATATGTGGTCGTAAACTAGTATTTGGTATTAGGCTAAACGGCAGGACATAAAAGAAGGGGAACGCCAAATGGTATTAGGAAGGCAGATTTTGCTGGACTGGTTTATTTACACCATGTACCCTTTCAAGCCCCCTGATGCACCCCTAGAGTAGAAACTCCATAAAAGTGACCCCATCTAGGTGGTTGTTGTTTTGGGACTATTTTAGGTAAATATGATTATGATTGGGACTATTTTAGGTAAACTATTTTAGGTAAATAAATATATTTAGGTTATGTAAATATGATTTTTGGTTGCTCTATATTACACTTTTTTGAGGCAAGGTACCCAAAAATTGAAATTCTAAAATTGTTTCTACATTCGCTATTTAGTTTTGTGGAACACCTAAAGGGTTAAAAAAGTTTGTAAAGTAACTTTTGAATATCTTGAGGGGTGTAGTTTCTTAGATGGGGGGTCACTTTTTTGGAGTTTCTAGTCTAGGCTATATCGGGGGGGGCTTCTAATGGGACATGGTGTAAATAAACCAGTCCATCAAAATCTGCCTTCCAGAAACCATATGGCGTTCCCTTCGTCCTGTGCCCTGCCATGTGGCTATATAGCCATTTACGACCACATATGGGGTGTTTCTGCAAACTACAGAATCAGAGCAATAAATATTTAGTTTTGTTTTGTTTGGCTGTTAACCCTTATTACCAGAAAAAAAGGAATCAAATGGAAATTTGGCCCCGTTTTTATTTTTAACGCTGTTCATCCGAGGGGTTTGGTCAAATGTTATTTTTTATAGGGCAGATTCTTACAGACGCGGCGATTACCTAATATGTCTACATTTAAAAATTGATTTAGATTTTACACTATATTATCATTTTAGGAACCCCCAAAAATTATTTTAGTATCTCCATAGCTTGGGAGCTACAGTTTTTTTTTTTTTTGTTGGGCAATTATTTCATGTAGGGGCTCATTTTTTGCAGGATGAGATGATGGTTTTATTGGCACTAATTGGGGGTGCATATGACATTTTGATCGCTCGCTATTACACTTTTATTTTTATTTTTTTACGCTGTTCATCCGGGGGGGTTGGGTAAAATGTTATTTTTACGGACACGGCGATGCCCAATATGTATGGCTCTCAGACTTTGGAGACACTAAGCAGGCATCCTCAAACTGCGGCCCTCCAGATGTTGTAAAACTACAATTCCCACCATGCCCTGCTTATGGCTGTAGGTTGTCTGGGCATGCTGTAAGTTATAGTTTTACAACATCTGGAGGGCCACAGTTTGAGGATGCCTGCACTAAAACTAATATTTTTGAAAAAAAAAATTGTTTCTGTGTCTCCAAAGTCTGAGAGCCATAGCTTTTTATGTTCTCTAGGGGACTTTTGGGGATTATAAAAATGGCAGGGGGTGGGGGTGGGTGGGGGGGGTCTACGGTCTCAAAGCTAAAACAATAAGTTTAGATAGTTTTTTTTTTCTTAACTAACTTTTCCCTTCTATCCCTGCCTAACGGTGGCTCTCCCTCACTGACCCTAACCTACCTAGAGGGTGATGGGTGCCGATGGGGGGTTTCGCAGGAGCCTGGTGAGGACGGTGCTGGACAGTGCAGGTGCTAAACAGGAAGAGGGGGGAGAGAGGAGCACTGGAAGTTTGAATCTCGCGCCTCTCTCCCTGCACCAATCAGCACCCTGGACAGCGGCATTCAGCACCACGGCCAGCACCGCCTCTCCCAAATGCACGGACTGTGATCGGTGGTGTGTAATCACACCACCGATCACAGTCCATTTTGGGTTCATCGGGTCACCCGAATCGTCCGGAAACGCAGCAAACCGCAGGTCTGAATTGACCTGCGGTTTTCTGCGATCGCCAATATTGGGGGGTCACATGACCCCCCCGGCGTTGTGACTGGATGCCCGCTGAATGATTTCAGCGTGCATCCTGTTCTGATTAACCCCCGCCGCGCCGCAATTGCGTTTTAAACCCATGACGTATCAGTACGTCATGTATCCTATAGGACTCGGGAAACATGCCGTACCGGTACGTCATGTGTCCGCAAGGGGTTAAAAATATGGAGTCTTTTTCTCTGTACAGAGCTAGGATGCTCTACTAGCAGGCTGTCTATTTTATCTCTGCTCCGCCAGACAGCTAGCTAATAGACTCCTTATTTCTGCTCTCAGACCTTATAAAACACTCATCAAAGATCAATCCTCATCTTACTGAAAAGAATGTGGTTTAAATATGTTTTAAGTATTTAAGAGTAATTTAGAGATAAGGGTTATTAGATGACCAGCACAAAGCAAAAGTAGGATGTACGCAGCTAGAAAAACAGTTGACCCTTTGTGACAGAACGGTTATTTTTTTTTTTTAAATAAGTCAATAAATATGGAGATATGTCGCACTAAAGTGGGAGGGGATCTCTCAGAGGTGCTCCCACTGACAGACAACATGTGAATAAATAAATGAATAAATAGTAGTGGGGCACTCTCTATAATAATGGGATCTTTATTGATAACTGAATAAAATTTGACAATAAATAATAGTTCAAGGTCAAGGGTATAATATAGTTCAAATGGAATGACAACAATAAATAACAATGTTAATATACTAAGAATAAACTCAAAGATAAAAACAATACAATTTTATACATAAATATATAGATCCCAGTTGATAATGCTGTTCCTAAAACCAACAACCTGTGGAATCTCTGATGGTTTAAAAGGAATCGCACTAAGGCAAGTGGTAAAAATAATCAACCAGATGCGATATTCAATCTAAATATTCGAAAGTGGAATTACTAATAAAATTTGTTATGGTAAGAAAATTCGATATGATAAAATTTCGGAAGGAAATAAAACATCAGGTTTTTCGAATGTTCAAACAATATGCCAGGTACTATACGATTTTTAGCACAAATCGAGGTTAATAGTCAGATGTTATTCGATGAAAGTCAGTAGCATATAGAGTGGCGTCCCACTCACTGAATGCAGACAGCGGCGTCCCGCTGTATTTTCAACAGAAATGCGATTGCTTATTTTCAAATGGAATTAGCACAGTCTTACCCGGAGGTCTTTTACATGGACTTCGTGCCCTCGACACGGTATCCCTTCTTTGAGGGTTAGGGTTCCGGTCTCAAGGGCTGTTTTTAGTTTTGAATTTCGCGCCAAGCCTCTGCATACATGTGGTCCTGTAGAGACGCTGGATATTGTTCGTGCAGTAGAGGTTTTTCTTAGGCGGTTCTATGTTTCATAAGATGATGTCCATACCTGCCTCGGTCTATCAATGTGCTTTCCAAATGGGGGTAGTTCCAGACGCGTTTTGGGGTTTTAGAGCAGTGACCCCACGTAAAAGGCCTGGAGTTGATCTGCATTTTGAAGATTTTGCTGAGAAGTAAACATGCGGTCAAAGGAGCTCTCCATGCAGATGAAACAAGCCATTCTTCATTTACGAGAACAGAAACATCCCAAAAATTGCTACAATATTAAGAGTGGCAAATTCTACAGTTTGGTACATTCTGAGAAAGAAAAAAAGCACTGGTGACCTCAACATTCCAAAATGACCTGGATGCCCATGGAACACAATAGTGGTGGATGATCGCAGAATAAATAACATGGTGAAGAGAAACCCCTTCACAACAGCCAACCAAGCGAACAACACTCTCCAGGATATAGGTGTATCAATATCCAAATATACCATAAAGAGAAGACTGCATAAATGTAAATATAGAGGGTTCACTGCATGGTGCAAGCTTCAAAAATAAGCAGGCTAAGTTGGACTTTGCTAATAAGATATCTTAAAAAACTTTCTAGAAGAACATTCTATGGACAGATGAAATGAAGACCAACCTCTAGCAGAATGATGGAAAGAAAAAAGTATGGCAAATGCATGGTACAGCTCATGATCCAAAGCATACCACATCATCTGTAAAACACAGCTGAGGCAGTGTGATGGCTTGGGCATGCATGGCTGCCAGTGGCACTGGGTCCCTAGTGTTTATTGATTATGTGACAGGACAGAAGCAGCCAGATGAATTATGGGGTTTTCTGAGACATACTGTGTGCTCAAATGCAGCCAAACTGATTGGTCTCTGTTTCATAATACAGATGGCCCAAAGCAGCCCAGGAGTTTATTAAAGCAAAAAAGAATATTCTTATATGGCCAAGTCAGTCACCTGATCTGAACCCAATAGAGCATGCATTTCACTTGTTAAAAACTAAACTTCAAACAGAAAGGCCCACAAACAAACAGCAACTGAAAATTGCTGCAGTAAGGGCCATGCACCACAGCACCTGGCGATGTCCGTGAGTTCAAGACTTCAGGAAGTCATTGCCAAGGGTTTTCAACCAAGTATTAGAAATTAACATTTTATTTACAATTAAGCATTTGCTTAACGCATTTAGTTTAGATAACACGTCTCATAAATCATGAGTGTTAACTCTACTACATCTGTATTTAATTTGTCCAATTACTTTTGAGCCCCTGAAATGAAGGGACTGAGTTTAAAAAAATGCTTTAGTTCCCCACATTTTTATGCAATCATTTTGTCTAACCCGCTGAATTAAAGCTGAAAGTCTGAACTTCAACTGCATCAGAATAGTTTTGTTCAAAATCCATTGTGGTAATGTACAGAACAAAAATTAGAAAAATTTTGTATCTGTCCAAATATATATGGACCTAACGATATACATATATATTCAGGTGCAGTTCTAGATAGAAAAAAATAAAATAAAGATATTATAAACTTACATTGACTCATAAATATGAGGAATCAACTTTTAGAAAAATGCTACAATACCCAGATTCTCATTAAGACCATTAAGATAAATATGTTAAGGGTCCAAATCCATATATTTTGTTTTTGCAAAAGTTATTTTGAGATTTCCTGCTTTTAATCGGACACAAATACAATCAATGCCTCTCACTTTCAAGTCCAAGGTTAGAATTGTGGAATATTTGAAAGTGCCTAGGAAGGAATTTTAATTTATCAGTGGATATCTAGTCCTTGGCTGAAATAATATCACGCACATGTTCACAAACCCTGGTTTTCAATTCCAGAGTGGTGAGGCCTACATACAGTAAATCTTTGGTTATGCGCACACTGCATGGTAAACTACTGCAGGGTTAGAACACGTCAGATGGTGTGTGATGAAATAATTTCTTTCTCCAGCTCAGTCAACAAGTTTATTGGCCCTGTCCATATTAGAGCAGCACATCTGCCACAGGGATCAAAGCCCAACTTAGATCTACCAATCCAAAATGTATTAATTGCCCAGTTGGTTCCTAGTGACTGTTCACTAGATTGTCTTCCAAATTAGGATAAGGAGATAGATATTTACAAGGATCGGATCAGCCAGCAATACAGGCCAGAAGTTATCAATAGACCTTCACCCTAGGTTAGTTAGCCTAGGGTGAGAGGATGACACATGTAGATAAGCGTTTAATGAGGTACTCTTCCTGTAAGGTTTCATTGTAACACATCTAAAAATCCAACTCTATTGGTGTCAAATGTATATGTCAACCTCTAGTGATTGACAACCCCCCCCCCCCCCCTCGGACAAAGGTACTCTGAAATGTGCTTTGAGGTGGGTGCCATCCTGGTGCAAGCTGTAGCCATGGGTAATGCACTTTTCAATTTTTTCTCATAGTTTATCTTTAGTTACATTATAAACTGTATGAGCATATGGGTGGAGAAATGTATCCCTTTATCCTTATTTCCTTTTATTTGGTTGGTACATGTAGTTACATTTGCTTCAAAAGGTAATTGTGATAACTTAACTATCTGTGTTATGTATAGTTGTCTTACCCATTTGCCATATTCCTCTGTATGTTTTCATTAGTGCAACCATTGAATATTTCTTATGGTCATATGTGGTGATGAGCGGACCCATGGATGTTCAGGTTTGACGGGTTCGGACAAAGTTTGGTTCAGGTCCTGAACTTGACCGAACTTGATCCCAAACACTGAAACTCATTGAATTCAATGGGGACCTGAACTTTGGTATGAAAATTGGCTGTAAAAAAAGTCAAAGAAATGGCTAGAGGGCTGCAAAAGGATCCAAAATGGGGGTAAGAGCAGTACAATTGCCCTGCAAACAAATGTGGATAGGGAAATTGCTTAAAATTACATAAACAAATAATAATGATAATCTTGAACCAGGAGGCAGAGGTCCAAGTGGAGTAGGAAGTTGAGGAGGCTGTAGATCTGGTGGTGTACGTGGAAGAGGCGGAGGAGAAGCCTACACTGTTTTTGTTTTGTTGTGTTTTTTATTTTTATTTGTCTGTTAATTCTGAACGTGAGCTTTAGCCATTTTTTGGGGTGTGGACAGTATGCTTCTCTACTCTGCCAATATAAGAAATAATAATCTTGAGCCAGGAAGTGGAGGTCTGAGTGGAGAAGCAGGAGTGGCAGTATAGGTGGAAGCAGCAGAGGAGGTAGACAACATTATTTTTTCCATCATGTTGCTGAAACGCTGCCTCCTGCTAAGACGGTCCGTATTAGATGTGCTGCTGGATGTAGTGGCATACAGACAAAGCTTTTCCACATTTTTGCCATTTTAACCCTCCCTTCTGATGTGCTGGCGGCACCCTAGCTTTGGTGGCCACTTCCCCCTCCTTCGCCTTGTGCTTCTACTGAGCCCTGACTGTCAGGTGGGAATTCTGTCAGTAGTACTGCATTTACAAGTGTGTGCTTGTAGTCGCACATCTTCCTATAAGACTCCACTGAAGTTAGGACAGCACGTTGTCCTGGTAGCGGGGATCTAGCAAGGTGGCCACCCAATATTCAGCAATGAGGGCAACTCAATGGTCATTGCACAGGCACTGCAGCATGTAGTCACTAATGTGTTCCAGGCTGTCCAGAGGCAATAACAAGCTGTTCTCAGTGGGAGCAGTACTGTCTGTATCCAACCAGCAACACTCCATTGATGCCCTTGAGCTGATTTGGGTGCTGCTCTGCTGTGAATTCAGATCTTCCTGCTCCTCATCCTCCAAAACTGTTCCCTGGCTGGACAGTTGTGTATCTGGCAGCTTTTGGTGCAGGAACGAACCCTCCGAGCCACATGTGGACGGCTGGCCTGATAACCATGGAAATGATCTCTGCTCCTCCTCCTCTTTATCCTGTTCCACATCCTCATCCATCATCGCCTAAGACATTTTTTCAAGGAGACATAGAAGTGGGATAGTAACACTGAGGATGGGGTCATCGGCGCTGGCAACATTGGTGGAGTACTCGAAACAGTGCAACATGGCACACATGTCCCGCATGGAGGCCCACTCATTGGTGTTGAAGTGGTGCTGTTGCGCAGAGCTACTCACCTGTGTGCTGCAGATGAAACTCCACTACCGCCTGCTGCTTGCATAGTCTTTCCAGCATGTGCAAGGTAGAGTTCCACCTTCTGGGTATGTCGCACATGAGGCGGTGAGCGGGAAGGCAGAAGTTACACTGCAGTGAAGACAGGCGAGCAGCAGCAGTAACAAAAAGCTGGAAGCATGCATAGACAGCCCTCAATTTCTGCAGCAGCTCTAACATATTGGGGTAATTTTTCAGGAACCTCTGTACCACCAAGTTCGGCACACGCACCAGTCAAGGGATGTGCGTCAAACCAGCTAGGCGCAGAGCTGCTATTAAATTTCATCTGTTGTTGCACACCATCAGAGGCTCCGAGGCACCAACTACTCATCGGTCTGTTCTTCCATGTCTGCCCACAGCTCCAGCGCAGTGTGGGAGTTTTCCCTCAAACATATGAGTTTCAAAACAGCCTGCTATCATTTACCCTGGGTATGCTGAAGTTAGTAGTGCCGGTGTTGCGCTGACGTGGAAGGCGGTAGTGAAGGATGAGGAGGCAGTAAAGGAGGAACCTCAGGGAGGCAACGAGAAACGTCCTTGGTGGCGGTAGGACATGCACCAAAATGCTTCCCGCCTCAGGCCCAGCCACCGCTACATTTACCCAGTGGGCAGTTAGGGAGATATAACATCGCTGCCCGAGCTTACTGGTCCACGTATAGCTGGTTATGTGGATGATGGCGTTGCGCAGTGCACACCTGATTTTTTTTTCTCCTCCACTTGTTCTTGCAGGGCAGGGACGTCCCGCCTGAAAAAGCGGTAGGGGGTACTTCCTCTTTCTCTCCTGTGTTTTGGGATGGACAGCTGAATGCTTCCATGTGATACTGGTGGGGGAGGAAGAGGCCGAGACTGCAGAAGAAGAGGTAGTAGAAGGAGCCTCAAATCTTTTGTGGTTTATCAGGTGTCTACTCCACTGCAGCTTGTGCGTTGCAGATTCCGGGTCATGCAAGTGGTGCTCAGGTTTAGAACATTTATGTTAAACAAAACAAGGAATGCAACAGCTCACTGCAAACCAAATAAAGTACAAAATTGCATCATAATATCAAATGCTGAACTAATAAGTTAGAGATATTTGGCAAATCGTTTTGTACAAAATTATTTGAGCCCGTCTGCCGAACGTCAAGGCAATCTCTAGTTAGACGGGTTCCTAACACTAAATATATCTGTTATGTGCCATAGCAGCTATCAAACAATTCAGAAAGTGCAGGTTCCACTTACATGCTGGATCCGCCTGAATTTCCGTCATTTTCGGTGCCAAAATGGCCTCCACTATATCCAGGGAAAGCAGTCACCAGCATGCACGCCGGGCCCACTCCACACCACCCCCGGCGCCACATGGTCACCAAGGACTGCAATGAGAGTCCACACACTATCTCTCTCCTGGTGCCATGTGGCTTCAGTGAGTGATGGGGAGTGGGCCAAGCTATATACTAACACTAATTAAAATCAACCTGTGGGACAAACGAGCTGGTCAGGAGTGCACGACTAAAGAGGCAGCCACACCTCCAGCACAAACTGCAGAGAAAAAAGGGGGTCAGTCAGCACATCCCAAAGCGCAGGGGCACGTTGCTATGGCTGAGAACAAGACTGTTAAACAAAACAAGGAATGCAACAGCTCACTGCAAACCAAATAAAGTACAAAATTGCATCATAATATCAAATGCTGAACTAATAAGTTAGAGATATTTGGCAAATCGTTTTGTACAAAATTATTTGAGCCCGTCTGCCGAACGTCAAGGCAATCTCTAGTTGGACGGGTTCCTAACACTAAATATATCTGTTATGTGCCATAGCAGCTATCATACAATTCAGAAAGTGCAGGTTCCACTTACATGCTGGATCCGCCTGAATTTCTGTCATTTTCGGTGCCAAAATGGCCTCCACTATATCCAGGGAAAGCAGTCACCAGCATGCACGCCGGGCCCACTCCACACCACCCCCGGCGCCACATGGTCACCAAGGACTGCAATGAGAGTCCACACACTATCTCTCTCCTGGTGCCATGTGGCTTCAGTGAGTGATGGGGAGTGGGCCAAGCTATATACTAACACTAATTAAAATCAACCTGTGGGACAAACGAGCTGGTCAGGAGTGCATTTGATATTATGATGCAATTTTGTACTTTATTTGGTTTGCAGTGAGCTGTTGCATTCCTTGTTTTGTTTAACAGTCTTGTTCTCAGCCATAGCAACGTGCCCCTGCGCTTTGGGATGTGCTGACTGACCCCCTTTTTTCTCCTCGGTTAGAACATTTATGCCTCGCTTCAGGCTCTAACTGCACAGCGTGGAACCACCCATGTCTTATCCTCAGCACATTGCCTGAAGAACTGCCACGCCAGGGAACTCCTTTGCACTGGCTTTGGTGTGCTCTGTCCCTGAGCATGGTGGGCAGTAGCAAGCGTACTGGCTAAGGGTTTGCCACTCTGCTTTTGCACCCTGCTCCCTCTTTTCCTGTGCAGCTGGAGCTGCGTGACCCCCATCTCTTCCTCCGAATGGCACATGTCACTCGGATGACTAGGACATCATCATCCTCCACGTCATCTTCCACCCACTCATCACCCCTGTCCTCTTTGGCGGACTGCACACTGCAGAATACAGAGTCAGTTGACCTTTTGACCTGTATTTCATCATCATCAGAGATGCATTGCGGAAGTCCCCCCCCATCCTCATCCTCAAACATAACTAGTTGAGCATCATTGCACTCAATCGCTTCCACTTCTGCGGCAGGGCTAGGTGGATGGTCCACAGAAACCCCACCAGCAGAGTCATCAAAAAGAATAAGTGACTGCTGCATGACTTAGGGCTTAGACTACTTGGCTGATGAGCAAGAGGTTGAGGTGGAAGACAGATGACCATTGGCCACTGGTGCCAACTCTGTACTTTCAGCAGTGGACTGGGTGGGAGACAGTGTGAAGGAACTGGATGCACTGTCAGCCATCCAATCTAATACCGCCTCTACTTGTTCTGGCCTCACCATCTGTAGAGTGGTATTCGGGCCTACAAAATAATGCCTGAAAGTCCTGTTGATTGCATGCACCAGAGGAAGATGTTTCATTTGAGTGTGTAGCTGGAACAGATTAGCAACATCCTCTCCCTGCAGAAGGAGATTCACTAATACCAACAGCACCACGGCCACGGCCCCTATTCGATGCTCTCCTCATTTTTTTTTTTTTACTGTCAATCGCCAAATTGGCTGACAGACGAACAATTGGCTATAGGTCACCGACAGAATTGCTAACAGACTAGTTATTGCATTTCTGTGTTGAGAATGCAGATGAGGTGTATCCCCCCCCAAAAAAGGCTTTATGTCACCGACACAATTAACAGACTGATTAACTCTCCTATTACAGTAAGGCCTCGTTCACAGGACCGCTTTTTCTTTTTCCGTTTCCGGGCCTTTTTTTACGGTCTGTATTCACTGCGCCTGCCCTGAAGACCGAAGTGAACGGCGCAGGCGCGGGATTTCGCCAACGATGCAGGGAACAGTGGCATCATTCAAGAGGAGCTGGGCGGGCACAACACTGGACCTGGGCGGAATACAGGGTGAGTGGACGGAGCCTCTAGGTGCTGATTTTACGCCCACATAGCACCTAGAGGCTCATTAGCATATATTAAAAGTGCTTTTTTAACAAAAACGGCTGCAGGGACTAACGTTAGAAACATACTGTTAGTGCTGACATGGGCGCATTGGTAATGTCAGTCAGCTACATAACAGTATTTCTGGTGGTAGAAACCCTTTAAGGTTAAAATCTTGTAGAAAAGCTAACACAGACTTTGGCACCGTTTTTGGTGTGGGTTCGGGTGCCCGGACACTGTAATGTTCAGTATGAACCCGAACAGTATGGTCCAGGTTCGCTCATCCCTAGTCATATGCTGTCTAGTAATGTTCTGCATTTTTCCTGTGTTCTTTTCCCTGCATAACGGAAACGGAACGGATCCGTTTTGCAGCCCATAGACTTTTATTATTACATAGTGAAAAGCGGAATGTCTCTAAAGGCATTCCGTTATAGAATTGCGTTATGGTCCGTGGTAACCAACAAACGAAGTGTGAATGAATTTCATAAGCGGAAATTCGCTCATCTCTAGTCTTCTTAACCCCTTGGTGGCAACTTCACCAGGATTATTCTATGAGGTAGCAGTCTGGCTGGTGGGTCTCCTGCAGCAAAGCCTAGATCCCTGTATACGTGTTACAATGTGAAAATGAGGGGATCACCAGCATAACATCATTAGGACTAGCCCAAAGTAAAACCACCCACTGCCTGTTACACAGACTACCTGCAAATCTGAGAAACAGTCAAGGCAGGGATTGCATAGTTATGCACAGGACCCAGTCGATTTCTGCAATCGGATATGCAATATTTCTTGTGGTTAAAAATGTGTTGTCCCTGGTGCTGTAGACAGAACTTTGAACTTTTAAAGTTTTGAACTTTTGTGTTGATAGCTTTTGAACCACAAGAGATATTGCAAATCTGATTGATGAAATCGATTTCAGAGAAAATTCTTGTTGTCTTTGATATGCTAGATGACCCCCTTCCCATTGGAAAAATTTGTCCTTGATCCAATATGGTGGCTTTCAAGATGGACTCCCTCACCCATTACTCACTGGGATATTCAGATATTTTATTTTCCCTTTAGTTTCTGAAATAAAAAGTGGTCCTGTGACTTTTGACTCAACTTGTACAATGATTCAACTCGCTGGAATTCCACCTTACAAATGATGGAGTGTCTGCATGAGCAGTGTAAAGCGCTGAATGATTACATCATGCATGAGAGCACCACAGCAGGTAATGGCAACTCAAGCAGTGGCAACTCATCAGGGATGCATGTGCTACATACTCTCTTTGAAGAGGCCACTAAATGCATCAGTAGGGACAACTGTGTCATCAATGATGTCATCCCCTGAGATTTATATTTGAAAAAATGCTCACAATGATGCAACAAGTTATGAAGGAAGAACGGAATCCAAATCCTGCTAGCCCTGTAATTGTTGGACACCCACACAAAAGTTCCATGGAGGAGCAAGCGGAGAAGGATTAAAAAGAGGAGCTACAACTGGAGGCGAAGAAGGTGGTGGTGCAGTAGGACAAAGCTGATGATGATGACGAAACTAGTCATGGCCAATCATTGCAGTGTAGGAGTGAAAACAAATGGGAAAAAAAGTGAACAAATAGCATAAAAAGGCAATGCCTTTTTGAAAGGGGGTCACCATCAGACATGATGAATAAGGGGGACCTTTTTGAACAGGCTTGGACTGGCCCACAAGGGTACAGCTGAATCCCCCAGTGGGCCCTTGAGCAAGGTGGGCCCCTAATCCCCCACCCCCTGCGCAAGTGGCACATAACACAGTAAACTAACTGCACTGTATACATAACTGTATATTCAATGTACAGCACCTCAGCCTATGTTCATATAAAAAAAATCTCCTGATTATTAAAGAAACGACTCAGTTTATTATTATTATTATAGACACAATCAGATAGCTGAGATGACTCCTAGGTATAGAGGAAAGCTATCCAGTATCCTCTTTTCCCCAGGACCTACCTGCTCAAAGTTGCTGCAAGGACCCCCATATTCAGTCAACTTGGTAGCATCTACAGGTAATATTTGAATGTATCTGTACTGTGGGCCCCCCAAAATACATTTTACTGGTGGGCCCTAGGCACCCCAGTCTGACGCTTCCTTTGAAACATATTGCCTTTTTATTCACTCATGTGAACATGTTCATTGTAACCCTCACCAAAGTGACTTTAAAACAAGGTGTTCTTAGACTGAAAATGTTAATTTTGGTAGAATATAAACTACTGATGTAAAACCAAAAACAATTGTCAGATTATTACTCTGAATTTGTTTAGTTGCTTACTGCCCAAGCACTGATTTGTCTGCTGCTGTAAAAGATTGATAATGAATAACTGTCCCTGGGATTGAGTCTGTGACTGGATGCTAGGTTCTTTGAAGTAGGATCTTCTATGAGCTCACATCCTGCATCTACTGTCTCAGCTATCCAAGTGCCGTAAAAAACAAAAAAAAAAAAACATTTTAAAGAATGAATTCATTTTTGTGTGAACTGGGAATAACATTGATAAAACACTGATGACAAATACTATTGCACAAAGTTTATTTATAGAAATCTGAACATCTCATTCTTTCATCCTGATGATTCCCCTTCACGGGGGTCAAATATATTTAACATTTATATAGGTTTTGGAATAAATATATTATACATTTTTATATTATACATATACTGTATATTTATATAACTATATAAGAGTGACACAGTAGTTGATACATGTACATATACAGCAGTATGAAATAACTGGGGGGAGAAAAGCCACATATCGTATTTGAACCAACACAGTTTTAGGACATATGCAAAAGTAAGCTCCGGCTCACCTGTACCTTTTTGTACCAGACGTGGACGGTTGTAGTCCAATTCCCGACTTTTGTAATCAACAAATTAAAAACCAGCAATGTTCTTAAAAGATGTAACAATCAAAGACATGTAGTTGGTCCAAAAGGCATTTACAGTCGGGGTGCCATGATTATTTGTATGTGCTTGTTGTACTCAAGAATAAAGGATCGTCACCGCTTTTAAGAACGGAGCTGGTTTTTACTTTGTGGATTACAGTTTGAGGACATAATGTCCCACTTCTTTGATCAAAGAATTGTTTTATTGCAATGCTTCTTTATTTTCAAGCATATATATTTGATTCTTAATATTTTGTATGTGTATCTGTATGTCCACCAAATTCAGTGGTTTCCTTGCTACATTCTCTTTAATAAAATTTGGAGATAACGAGCATGAAAGAAGCAATGGGGAGTCATTTCTGATGGTATTAGCATATGGAATGAACATTGAAGCCGCTAAATAGTTTGGATCTATTCAATCTGTCTTCCAGTATGATTCCCTATTCCTGTTTTATCATAACTATCAGATTAAATCCTCACATTAAGGCCTCATGCACATTACCGTATGTTTTATGCGGAACAGAACAACTGGCCCTAATAGAACAGTCCTATCCTTATCCATAATGCAGACAATAATAGGATATTATAATAATAATAAGACATCTATATATTTTTTTTCCCGGAATCTAAATATGGACATACGGAGTACCTTCCGTTGTTTTTCTGTGGACCCATTGAATTTTTGCAGACCGTATACGGAACCAGACTAAACAGACATGGAAAGATTGGATGTGGATGAGGACCCATTTATTTCAACCATGTGCTGTGGGCATCCATATGTCCGTTCATTAACCCCGCAAAAAAGATCGAACATGTCCTGGTCTTGTCCATTTGCAGATGAGGATAGGCATTGTTAAAATGGATCCGCAAAAAAAACGGATGCAATACAGATTCCAAAGGAACTCATCCGTAAAACACATACGGTTGTGTGAATGTAGCCTAACGGTCACATTTTAAGCTGAGCTATATTAGGGCATCCATGAATGTGTCTTTACTTAGAGCTTTTTCTGCTGTACAAAAGCAATGCTTCTAAGGAAGAATAGCTCTGCTACATTAAAAATGTACAAATTTTTATAGGTCTATTACCTGTTTTGGGAATTAAAATGATTGTAATTAGTATATTCATTAATATGCTAATGTGACCATGTTCATTGTAACCCTCACCAAACTGACTTTATAACAATGCGTTATTAGACTGAAAATAGTGAAAAGAAATGTTCAGTTTCATAATATTGATGACCTAATCTCACAATAAGTCAATATCAGATCAGTGGGGAATCAGACACTTAGCAACCTCTCCAATCAGATATTTAACAGTGCCACGACACTCAGGCAATTGTTTACTTGCACACTGTCTAGACTGTAGTGGTGGTGCAGGGTAATTATGGCTTCCTCTCCCATTCAAGTGAAAAGGAAAAGGATGAACAGCTGTAATTACATTACAGAGGACGCAGCACACAGACCTTCAAACAGCTGATCTGCGATGGACCCTCACTGAACTGATATTGATGACCTATCCGAAGGAAAGATCATGAATATCATGGAACCACTGATATTTCATACAATATTTTAATCTTTCAAAAACTACAGGAAGCCACAATGTTTTGTATACAGAAACAAGACATTATCTGCATTAATTTATTTATAAAGATGATCAGAAGCTGACATATTTTTGATTTGTGCAGATAAACTATTACATTTTCCTAGGTAGCAAAAGCAACAATAACTTTCCTACGGTTTTTAAATAATAGAACACCATAAAGGGAAAGGGAAAGTCAGAAAAGGAATTTAGAAAAAAGTTCATACAAAATACCTTGTGCAGTCAATGACGGGCATCATATTTCTTTAGAATAACACATTTTCATAAACAAAAAAGAAATATAAAAATTACCTAAATTGATTAAACCAACTGAATTTAGCTAAGATGGATAGATAGATGGCTAGACCACTAACTGCATAATATAGATGTCCAATATTCCAATATCTAATGTTGTTCCGTAATAAGAACAGAAAAAACTAAAATAATGGATCCTGTATTTTAAGCATCTGTTATGCACATTTTTCATCTGTTTTAGCTATTTCCATCTGAGATTATTTTAGATGGAAAAAATAGCACTACACTGAGACTTTGTGTGAAATGGCAGCTGCAATACACTGGTTTACTGATTTGGACTCCAGCTGTAGCTTAATAGTTAAAATCAATTAAAAGTGCTACAAAAAGTATAGGTGTGGCTTCATCCTTATACTCCTATTGAAGGGCCCTGTGGCAGGTTGCCATGTTGTGTTCATTGGCAAGGTTTGAGTCCAGATACATATGGAGATTCTTGTGGTCTACAAATACTCTCTGGCTGAAGAGACACAACTGTGTCCATAAAATCTGGAGCTGGGAGACCTGACAAAATCAGCAGGGACTTGTTCCATATGGTAAACGTAGGACAAACAGGCAGGATAAATGAGATCTCAAATGTGTGCAGGTGACAGGAGTTAGCTGGATCATAGAAAGAAAGTATGTTATTGTCATAGTCTAGGAGGACACCCAAACGTTTCAGCTGAGGATGAACATCCACGAGAACCTCTTTATTATTGTGCCTAACAAGGAAATTGTTATTACATCTAGAGAAAACCCAAGAAGAGGTGTTCTTTCCAATCCATTCATTCTTAGGAGCAGACTTGTAAGCAATTCCTACTGCGTACCTGAGGAGAAAGAAGAAAATTATTACATTTTGAAAATCTGCTTGGACCAAGAAGGTTAAACGGAAGCAACCTGAAAGACAGAGAGAGAATAAAATAGTAATGCACAGTTCATCCTTGTTTCATGACATTGGTTAGAATTAGAGATGAGCGAATCGAAGCTGATAGTGGAATTCCCCCGCGTTTCGTAATAACTAATCACATTCTTCCTAAAATGGCGGCTGCACGTGTGAGGACATGGAGAAAGCAAGTCTGGGAAGGCTGGATCACCCATACTGACATGCATGCAGCCAGCCTTGTGATGTCACAGCCGTATAAATACGGCAGCCATCTTAGATTCTGCCATTCACCAGTGTACTTAGTGCAGAGAGAGATGTGTCTGCAGGCGCTAGGGACAGTGATAGAAAAATAGTCATTGTGCAAAAAAAAAAATATTTACAAGTGCAGGGAAAGATTATTCAAGGTGTAGGGAAAGGATAGGGGTGGAATCGTTCCACTGCATTTATGTTGAACAGGGTTCATTCGGGGAGGTGACAGCCTGGGTAATAGGAACAATCAGATTACACTTTGCTGCACTGAATGGCGATACAAACTGCCATTATACAGCTCTGTAATTCCAGCAAACCGCTCTTATTAGGGTGCAAGTGTTGTTTGATACATGCATTAACATGATTTGTTACAAGGAAATATATATACGTTTTATTTGCCCTAGTATAGCACAGTTATATGTTCTAAAGCATTTTTTGGCTTTTATTAGTGGGGAAAAAAGGGCTCATTAGCCATTGTGTGGTGAAGTGCGAAAATTACAGCTCTTTTTGTCGTGTATTAGTGGCAAAAGTAAAATATATTTGCCGCTCAGCGGTGCATTTATCTATTTTTAAGCCCTTTTTTCTGTGTATTAGTGGAAAAATAAAAAATATATTTGCAGCTCAGCGGTGCAATTATGTGTTTTAAAGCCCTTTTTTGCATGTTGTCCTTCTCACAACATGTACCCCCGGGGTCTATATGCAGTTCAACAGGCAGATATCACCATTCTGAGAAAAGTAAAGGGATGGCACTCTGGTCATAGGTAGTGCATGGAAAAGAATATTTATTATGGGATGGCTTGTTATGCCAAATAACGATAATAAAAGTAAAAATAGAATGTAAATCTATAGATTTTCAGATAAAAATATTAAGAAATATTAATAATGAAAGATAATACAATATAAAATAATGGACCTTCAGTTAAATAATCCTAGGAAAATCAAGCATACATAGTATTGTGACAGTGCATATAATATAAAATGCTAAATACAAAAACGGTTAGATAAACAGATAAAAAGCCATAGGTGGTGGTGTTGTATGAGTCTTATGGACCTACTGGAGGTAGGTGTAAGTATCCAGTCTAATAGTGTCCAAAGAGAACAGATTTACTAGGGAGTGGGGGGCCTCCTTTAGGGAGTATGGTATTGTTCAATTTAATATGGTTTGCCCTCTTGTCCCAGATAAGTGAGGTATTCACATCTGATTATAATCTGCTTATTTTCATAGTAATAGTCCAGTAGTTGTAGATTATACTGTATAATACTGCTATGTTAGCAGGTACATTACCCTCCTGATGATCAGAGGTAGGCTGGTGAGCGGCTCCTGACGGGCGGGCGGCGTCCACGTGTGTTGTTCCCGCTCGCGGGGCTGTATGCTTTGCCTTATTTGCTGCTGTAGCTCTTCGTCACTTCCGGTGACATCACTTGTGCTCGCTGGCTCTCCCGCTCAATTCTTATCAGCGTTCCACGTGGAGGCCGATGGCGGGAAAAAAGCTGCAACTTTCAAAGAAAAATATGCTCCGGAGCTCTTTAGTTCTAGGATCCTTTTTGATTTAGCTAGCTTGGCTTGGGTATGGCTACCTCAATACCCCATACGCGTATGGGAGCGTGCTGCTCCTTCTTCAGTGGGAATGGGTAGCCCTTTTTCCTTTGGTCTAAATATATGGTCCTAATTGGAACTAATTAATGGCTGGGGGAGTGGTCTTGAACGTTATTTCTTGTGTTTAGTAACATTCGTACTGGAATTGCAGATAAGAGGGATGGGATTCAGATATAATCCTCTAGCATATTTATAAAAACAGGATACGGCAATAACATAGGTGAATATGGTGTCTGTGATGCTTCTGGTTATAAAATAAAATAAATATCAAATATGTAGAAAAAAATAAAATTTTATATATATATATATATATATATATATAAAAACAGATATAATAAAATAGAGGCACCAAATTGGAGATAATACCCAATATAGTGGATTTATGGAGATCAAACCATAGGCTCAAATATATTATGATAAATCCATTAGAGAGAAACAATTAAAATAAATCCATAGACACTATGATTCCGTAGCTATCAATAAAGTGCCAGACATATAATCTTCCTGAGGGCAGTAGGGATCAGGGTGATCTTTAGTTGGATGTTTTAGTTAGGTTAGATGGCTTCTACCTATATTGTGATGTATAGATGAACTCAGGCTGCAGATTTATTATGGAGAGAGTATTGATAGAAGAATATTACTAGGAGAGTATTGATAGTGAGAGGAGGGGTCGGAGTGCTGATAGACAGCCAGACTACGATCCCAAATCCCAAGGGGGGCATCCCACCCAATTAGTCCATATGTGGTATTTGGTCCTATTAATAAAAACCTGAAGATTTCCATCTCCGCATTGAGCCCCTTCGGGATCATTGTGTTGAACCCAAATATTTTTCTAGACTCAGACCTAGACATCGCCTCTCCATTGGCGTGTGATTTTCTCTATAGCTGCATAGGTGAGTGATGACAGGTCGCAATTGTGTTTTTCCTTATAGTGTCTAGAGACAGAGTGGAGCGCATAACCTTTTTTGATATTTGATATGTGCTCTGATATTCTCGTTTTGAGAAGTCTTTTTGTGCATCCAATGTACTGCTTGGAACAGGGGCATTGTAGGACATAGATTACATTACTGGAATGGCACGAGAGATGCCACACCTAAAAAAGCCCTGCAATGTTAGCCAGCTTGAATTGGGTTTGGTCGTGATCTTTTTAATTGTTGGTGCTACTTTTAGGTCAAGGTTAGGGGCTCTAGTGTAGGTGATCTGTGGTTTGTCAGGTAGTAACTGACCCGCTCCCCACAAAGACACAAGAGAGCACTGACCCCCACACACAAATACAATTTAAGACACAGGAACAAAACACACAAGACAAGCCCACCCAGACAACACCGAGAGAGGACACCGAGGAACACCCCCTACTACCTCAGGGAAGACCGAGAAGAGACACTGACGAAAACACCCCCCATCATCAACATCACCACACGGATCACCAAACAATGACAGATCCACAAAGAGACAACCCACTCAGGACACTAGACCACAGAACACAAAGAAGACAAGAAGGGGCAGACACAAGAAGAAGACAGAACAGATATCATAGGACCTAGAAAATACATCAAATATTATTGTAAATCTAAGTAAGTAACCTAACCCTCAATGACTCACAACAGAAACTACTAAACAAGGGACAAAAATTTTCCCCTACAGCCAAAATGGACACGTTCAACAGATATATAGGAATAGAGAAATTTGTGAGGAAACTCTGCCTAAAAAAATACTTCATCAAGAACCCAGTATCTAGAGACAATTCCCAAATATCAATTTACAACCATACGGACCTCAAAATAAAATCTATGAAATATCCGAAGCAAGAAATGGGAGACGATATACCTACATTCCGGAAATGCATAGAGTCAGACATTAGGAAAATGAATCTAAATAAAACACACTTCAATATAACCAAAAGAGAGATGCATGCAATAAAACAACTGCAATCGACTCACAATCTAACTATAAGACCAGCAGACAAAGGTGGAGCAATTGTCCTACAAAATACAGAAGACTACACCACAGAGTGTAAGAGACAACTATCAGACCCCCATACCTATACCACCCTTAGAAAAGACCCAACAGATTTTTTTTTATAAGGAACTAGTAGCACTGACACAAGCTGGTAAAGAAAAGGGCATCCTAAATGAACAGGAATTTACATTTATAACCAACTCACAGAACAGAATTCCCATCTTTTACTGTCTACCAAAGATTCATAAAAATCAAACCCACCCACCTGGTAGACCAATAATATCAGGAATCGGATCCCTTACTTCCAACCTCTCGCAATACATAGACAGACTACTACAGCCTACTGTCAAACTAATACCATCTTACATCAAGGACACAACAGACATAGTGAGGACATTGGAACAGGTGCAATATCAAAAACATTGGCTCCTGTGCACTATGGATGTAAATTCACTTTACACTATTATCAATCACAACCACGGTACTGCCGCTCTGATTGAATCACTACCAGACCCTACACATAGATCAGATCGAGTTCTTGATAGAAAGTGTACTTTTCATCCTGACTCATAACTACTTCATGTTCGACTTAGTATTTTACCTACAGCAACGCGGCACCGCCATGGGTACCAGGTTCGCCCCTAGCGATGCCAATATCTTCATGGCCCAGTGGGAATACGATTTCATCACCCCACTGCTGGGGACGAGCCTGGTACTATGGCGGAGATACATAGATGATATTATTTTCATCTGGAGCGACAGGAGGGACAAATTAGACGAATTTTTGGAGGTCATCAATGTAAACGACAGGAATATAACACTCACAGCAAACATAAGCAAAACACAAGTGGAATTCCTCAATCTATTGATCAAAACAACAGAAAACAAACTCCACTGCAGCACGTATCAAAAGCCAGTGATAAAAAACAACTTTATTTTACATTCAAGCTGCCACCTTCCAAGCTGGCTATTAAATATCCCGAGGAGTCAATTTAGACGCCTCAAGAGGAACTTCACGTTAAATGGCCAGTTCGAAATAGAGGCAGAGAATCTGAAGAAACAATTCCTAGCCAAGGACTATCCAATGACAATAATAGATAGATCGCTGGGTAGAGTAAGGTCAATGTTCTTTGATCAAACCACCACAAACATGACTAAAAAAGAAGAAACCCCCAGAATTATTCTACCATACAATGCCCATTACAAGAAACTAGAAACGAGCATCCATAAACATTGGCACCATATCCTAACCTTGGACTAAAAGTATCACCAACAATTAAAAAGATCACAACCAAACCCAATTCAAGCTGGCTAACATTGCAGGGCTTTTTTAGGTGTTGCAAATGCCACAACTGCAAGATCACAAATTTCCTGAGAAAGACAGCTACGGTAAATGCAACCAATAGTGCATATACACACCAGATTCGGGAACATCTCTCGTGCCATTCCAGTAATGTAATCTATGTCCTACAATGCCCCTGTTCCAAGCAGTACATTGGACGCACAAAAAGACTTCTCAAAACGAGAATATCAGAGCACATATCAAATATCAAAAAAGGTTATGCGCTCCACTCTGTCTTTAGACACTATAAGGAAAAACACAATTGCGACCTGTCATCACTCACCTATGCAGCTATAGAGAAAATCACACGCCAATGGAGAGGCGGTAACCATATAGCTGCGATGTCTAGGTCTGAGTCTAGAAAAATATTTGAGTTCAACACAATGATCCCGAAGGGGCTCAATGCGGAGATGGAAATCTTCGGGTTTTTATGAATTGGACCAAATACCACATATGGACTAATTGGGTGGGGTGCCCCCCTTGGGATTTGGGATCATAGTCTGGCTGTCTATCAGCACTCCGACCCCTCCTCCTGGGTGGCCCCCCCTCCTTCCACTATCAATACTCTCCTAGTAATATTCTTCTATCAATACTCTCTCCATAATTAAATCTGCAGCCTGAGTTCATCTATACATCACAATATAGGTAGAAGCCATCTAACCTAACTAAAACATCCAACTAAAGATCACCCTGATCCCTACTGCCCTCAGGGAGATTACATGTCTGGCACTTTATTGATAGCTACGGAATCATAGTGTCTATGGATTTATTTTAATTGTTTCTCTCTAATGGATTTATCATAATATATTTGAGCCTATGGTTTGATCTCCATAAATCCACTATATTGGGTATTATCTCCAATTTGGTGCCTCTATTTTATTATATCTGTTTATATATATATATATATATATATATATATATAAAATTTTATTTTTTTCTACATATTTGATATTTATTTTATTTTATAACCAGAAGCATCACAGACACCATATTCACCTATGTTATTGCCGTATCCTGTTTTTATAAATATGCTACAGGATTATATCTGAATCCCATCCCTCTTATCTGCAAGTCCAGTACGAATGTTACTAAACACCAAGAAATAACGTTCAAGACCACTCCCCCAGCCATTAATTGGATCCAATTAGGATCATATATTTAGACCAAAGGAAAAAGGGCTACCCATTCCCACTGAAGAAGGAGCAGCACGCTCCAAAACGCGTATGGGGTATTGAGGTAGCCATACCCAAGCCAAGCTAGCTAAATCAAAAAGGATCCTAGAACTAAAGAGCTCCGGAGCATATTTTTCTTTGAAAGCTGCAGCTTTTTTCCCGCCATTGGCCTCCACGTGGAACGCCGATGAGAATTGAGCGGGAGAGCCAGCGAGCACAAGTGACGTCACCGGAAGTGACGAAGAGCTACAGCAGCAAATAAGGCAGAGCATACAGCCCCGTGAGCGGGAACAACACACGTGGACGCCGCCTGCCCGTCAGGAGCCGCTAACCAGCCTATCTCTGATCATCAGGAGGGTAACCTACCTGCTAACACAGCAGTATTATACAGTATAATCTACTACTCCTGGACTATTACTAAGAAAATAAGCAGATTATAATCGGATGTGAATACCTCACTTATCTGGGACAAGAGGGCAAACCATATTACAAACCGGATTCCAAAAAAGTTAGGATACTAAACAAATTGTGAATAAAAAGTGAATGCAATGATGTGGAGATGGCAAATGTCAATATTTTATTTGTAATAGAACGTAGATGACAGATCAAACATTTAATCCGAGTAAATGTATAATTTTAAAGGAAAAATACATTGATTTAAATTTTCACGGTGTCAACAAATCCCCAAAAAGTTGGGACAAGTAGCAATAAGAGTTTGGAAAAAGTAAATTTGAGCATAACGAAGAGCTGGAAGACCAATTAACACTAACTAGGTCAATTGGCAACATGATTGGGTATAAAAAGAGCTTCTCAGAATGGCAGTGTCTCTCAGAAGCCAAGATGGGTAGAGGATCATCAATTCCCACAATGTTGTGCAGAAAGATAGTGGAGCAATATCAGAAAGGTGTTACCCAGCGAAAAATTGCAAAGACTTTGCATCTATCATCATCAACTGTGCATAACATCATCCGAAGATTCAGAGATCTGGAACAATCTCTGTGCGTAAGGGTCAAGGCTGTAAAACCATACTGGATGCCCGTGATCTCCGGGCCCTTAAACAACACTGCACCACAAACAAGAATGCTACTGTAAAGGAAATCACAGAATGGGCTCAGGAATACTTCCAGAAACCATTGTCAGTGAACACAAATCCACCGTGCCATCCACCGTTGCCAACTGAAACTCTACAGTGCAAAGAAGAAGCCATTTCTAAGCAAGATCCACAAGCTCAGGCGTTTTCACTGGGCCAGGGATCATTTAAAATGGAGTGTGGCAAAATGGAAGACTGTTCTGTGGTCAGACGAGTCACGATTCAAAGTTCTTTTTGGAAATCTGGGACGCCATGTCATCCGGACCAAAGAGGACAAGGACAACCCAAGTTGTTATCAACGCTCAGTTCAGAAGCCTGCATCTCTGATGGTATGGGGTTGCATGAGTGCGTGTGGCATGGGCAGCTTGCAGGTCTGGAAAGGCACCATCAATGCAGAAAAATATATTCAGGTTCTAGAACAACATATGCTCCCATCCAGACGTCATCTCTTTCAGGGAAGACCCTGCATTTTTCAACAAGATAATGCCAGACCACATTCTGCATCAATCACAACATCATGGCTGCGTAGGAGAAGGATCCGGGTACTGAAATGGCCAGTCTGCAGTCCAGATCTTTCACCTATAGAGAACATTTGGCGCATCATAAAGAGGAAGGTGCAACAAAGAAGGCCCAAGACGATTGAACAGTTAGAGGCCTGTATTAGACAAGAATGGGAGAGCATTCCTATTTCTAAACTTGAGAAACTGGTCTCCTCGTCCCCAGACGTCTGTTGAGTGTTGTAAGAAGAAGGGGAGATGCCACACAGTAGTGAAAATGGCCTTGTCCCAACTTTTTGGGGATTTGTTGACAGCGTGAAATTCTGATTCAACATATTTTTCCCTTAAAATGGTACATTTTCTCAGTTTAAACTTTTGTTCCGTGATTTATGTTCTAGTCTGAATAAAATATTTGAAGTTGGCACCTCCACATCATTGCATTCAGTATTTATTCACAATTTGTATAGTGTCCCAACTTTTTTGGAATCCGGTTTGTAAATTGAACAATACCATACTCCCTAAAGGAGGCCCCCACTCCCTACTAAATCTGTTCTCTTTGGACACTATTAGACTGGATACTTACACCCACCTCCAGTAGGTCCATAAGACTCATACAACACCACCACCTACGGATTTTTATCTATTTATCTAACCGTTTTTGTATTTTGCATTTTATATTATATGCACTGTTACAATACTATGTATGCCTGATTTTCCTAGGATTATTTAACTGAAGGTCCATCATTTTATATTGTATTATCTTTTATTATTAATATTTCTTAATATTTTTTCATCTGAAAATCTATAGATTTACATTCTATTTTTACTTTTATTATCGTTATTTGGCATAACAAGCCATCCCATAATAAGTGACCTATGAGTGCCATCCCTTTACTTTTCTCTCAATACTCCACTACAAGCGCTGGGTACGCTCCGTTTGGATTGAGCACGTCACTCCATTTTTTGGGCTTTAGTGAGCCGCCCCACTTACAATTCTCTCAGAAATCACCATTCTACTAGTTAATAAGATGAGACTTATTTCTGTAGTCTGTGGCATGGGCGTAGGGATCACCATAGCAGCCATAGCAATGGCTATGGGGCCCTACGCCACTGGGGGCCCGGGCCACCGGCTGAGGATTATATATTTTTTTTAATTCATTTGGCGTAGCTACAGGGGTCGCAGGCCCCTCCAGGACAGACAGAGAAAGCGCTATCTGCAGGCTGTGGGCGGTGCGATAGGGCGCGGCCGGAGGCAGAGAGGCATACCTGCAATGAGGAGATGGAGTGGTCCCGCTCCCAGTCTGGGCGGCATTCCAACTGGCCGGAAGTGGAGGAGCCGGAGCGTACAGCAAAGCTGCGTGCTGCTGGGCCTGGCAGCGCTGCTGAAGTGTGGGCGCGCAGACGTTCAAGTGGCTGTGAGGTGAGGGCTGGCTGACTCTGGGACTGGTAAAACTTACTCTGGAGTCCTGGACCATTATATCTGGGGAGGAGGGGGGAGCAGCACCCTGGATGTCTGGACCAGTACATTTAAGGAGAAGTGGGGAGCAGGACCCTGGAGGTCTGGTCTGGACCATTATATAGGGGGGAACAGGACACTGGAGGTCTGGACCATTATATCTGGGGAGGAGGGAGGAGTGGCATCCCCGAGGTCTGGATTATTATATCTGGGGAGGAGGGGGAGCAGGACCCTGGAGGTCTGGACCATCATATTTAAGGAGAAGGGGGGATCAGGACCCTGGAGGTCTGGACCATTATATTTAAGAAGGGGGGAGCAGGACCCTTGAGGTCTGGACCATTATATTTAAGGAGAAGGGGGGGCAGGATCCTGGAGGTCTGGACCATTATATATGGGGAGTAGGGGGAAGCAGGATCCTGGAGGTCTGGACCATTATATAGGCAAGAGGGGGGAGCAGGACACTTGATGTCTAGACCATTATATCTGGGGACTGGCGGTGGGAGATTTAGGGTGGGAGGTCTAGGAGGGGTGTGGGGATGTTGGGGTGGGAGGTCCTGGAAGGGTGTTTGGGTGGGAGCTCTGGAAGAGGTGGGGGTCTGAGAGGTATGTGGGGGTGGGAGATCTGGGAGGGGGGGCTCATAAAATTTTTTTGCTATGGGGCCCAGTCATTTCTAGCTACGCCCCTGGTCTGTGGTTTTATTAACCGGCAGTAGATAAGGTAAACTATAAGAACATGAACATACAAGAACTGAATATACAGCACAATGTACACAAAACTTAAACAAAAACATTAATTAATCCCTTACCGACAATGCTTTAGTAAGAGACACAATGTGCAGCTGCTCCTTCCATGAGGTGAAGGGAAAAAGGAAGAAGGTTTCTGTCTCTTTCCCACAAAGCACTGTGAGCAGGAAGTCAGATGACCTAATGAATATGCATAGTTTAACAAGGCAGACAATACACTTACAGCTAAAGGTCACTAGATGGTGCTGTAGGCACACATATGAACACACACATTAACAACTATGCAATGGTTAGTGAAGGGAAGACAGTACACTCCCCACTTTACATCAGCCAATGTCACTTTTAGAGTCCTCAACAGTTAACAGTAGGACTAGCTCGGAAGTAGTTCTGATAAACAGTTTGGTCTTATTCTGTTTGAAAATTTTGACCTCAACTTTATGGACAGATCCGTCTTCACTTGGGAACACTTTAGTAATGAGACCCAAAGGCCAATGTTTTCTTTGAGCCTGAGAGTCTTTAACAAGAACAATGTCACCAGGTTTGAGGTTGGGCTTAACTGTGTGCCATTTGGTTCTTGTCTGTAAAATAGGAAGATATTGCTTCTTCCACCTATTCCAGAAAGTATCGGCAAGGCCTTGCACTTGTCTCCATTGGAGTCTGTAGAGATCTTTGGTGCCAAACTCTCCGGAAGGAGCACTCACTATACCAGTCTTTTGGGTAAGGAGAGAGGCAGGTGTAAGCAGTATTGGATCTCCTGGGTCATTTGATATCGGAACCAGGGGTCTGGCATTGATAATGGCTGAGACTTCAGCCATAAAGGTTGTAAGGCATTAATGAGAGAGTCTGGCATTGCCCACTTGTAGGAAGATAGAGTTCAAGATTCTGCGGGCTATGCCAATCATTCTTTCCCAGGCTCCTCCCATATGAGAACAATGAGGGGAATTGAAAATTCAAGTGCATTCTTGCTCACTAAGGAATCTTTTTACACTGTTATTATCCAAGTTGGAGAGAATCTTTAGCTCATTTGCAGCTCCAACAAAGTTTGTGCCTCTGCCAGAGCGGATTTGTTTTACAGGACCTCCGATTGCGATAAAGCGTCTGAGGGCATTGATGAAGCTAGAAGTGTCCATAGACTTGATAACTTCAATGTGGACGGCTCGAATTGACATACAACTGAAAATGACTGCCCATCGCTTGGAGCTAGCCTGGCTACTTCTAGTTTGACGTGTGATAACGGACCAGGGACCAAACACGTCAAGGCCCACATTAGTAAACGGAGGGTCCATGCTAACCCTGTCGGACGGGAGATTGGCCATTTTTTGCACAAGTAACTTCCAGGTGGAAAACCTGATAAAACGGTGGCTACCTAGCTGATTGTACGAATTAACAGTAAGTAGCACAGATAACTGGGGGCGGACTTCTTTGTCAGTCACCGGCAGAAGAATGTTCTGAGTTGTATAGAAAAGAAGGACCCGTGAACCAAACTGTGTCCTTAAGGTGACTGGCAGCAACTGACCTGGTTGCTAAGTCTGCTGGGTTAGGGTCAATAGGTACAAAGTTCCATTGTTTTGGGAAAGTAGACCTCCAGATTCTTAACACTCGGTTGTTAACGTAAACTTAAAAAAGCCTAGTTTGGTTGTAAATGTAGCCCAGGACCACTTTACTGTCTGTATAAAACTCAGTGTCTCAAATCTCTAGGTTTATCTTTGATGTAATTAATTCAGCTAGTTCAACGTCTAGTACAGCGGCATAGAGTTCTAGCCTGGGTATTGTATGTTCGAGAAGTGGTGCGAGTTTTGCTTTGGCCATGACAAACCCTGTATGGCATTGGCCTTTGTTGTCTATAGTTTTAAGGTAAGCTACAGCGGCAATTGCTTTGACGGACGCGTCAGAGAATACTTAAAGTCTTTGTGTTTTTACTTCTGTGGATGGCACAGGAGCATAAGAACATGGAACATGGAGGTGAGAAAAAGTATTTTGGGAGTTTCTCCACTCTATCCATATGTTTCTTTTTTCAGGGGAAAGTTGGTGATCCCAATCCAATGTCTCCTGAGTTAAGTCTCTAAGTACTGTTTTACCCTGAATTGTAACTGGGGCCGTGAATCCAAAGGGATGATAAAGACAGGGACAGGCAGATAGGACACCTCTACGGGTAAAGGGCTTCTCTTCCTAGCTGACTTGGAAGGTACACGTATCTGATTTTAGATCCTAGAGGAGACCAAGGCTACGTTGTATAGGAAGGGAGTCAGTCCCTAAGTCTAAGCTCTGTAGGTCATTTGAGTGGTCTTGAGAGGAAAATGCTTCTATCAGCTGCTTACTATCGGAGGCTATTTTGTGGAGTCTCAGGTTCAAGCATGCAAGCATTTCTTGAGCTCTCTTAAGGAGACTTATTGCACCCTCAACAGTGGGTAGTGATTTTAGACAGTCATCTACATAAAAGTCTCTTTATACGAATTGTTTTGCGTCTGACCCATATTCTATGTCGCCTTCCTGAGCAGAGTGTCTGAGACCATAAATTGCAACTGCAGGGGAGGGACTGTTACCAAAGATATGTACCCGCATATGGTACTCCACAATATCTTTTGTGGGGTCATTGTCAGTAAACCAAAGAAACCTTAAGAAGTTTCTGCGTTCCTCTTTAACGAGAAAGCAATTTAACATCTGCTGAATGTCTGCCATTAAGGCAACAGAGTCTTTGCGAAAATGAAGCAGTACTCCTAGGAGCCTGTTGGTAAGATCTGGACCTGAGAGAAGGACGTCGTTTAAGAAGACGCCTTCATATTTTGCACTAGAGTCAAACACTACTCTAATTTGACCTGGTTTCTTTGGGTGGTAAACCCCAAATATGGGTAAATACCAACATTCTTCAGAGTTTTTAAGGGTGGGAGCTACCTCAGCATGACCATTCTCAAATATTTCCTCATGAAAGTAAAGAAGTGATCTTTCATTTCTGGCTTCTTGTGGAAGCTACGTCTTAGAGACAAAACTTCTGTAGATTTGCTCTCGGTTGTTAGGCAAACGTTGCCTTTGAGGCCTGAAGGGAAGGGGTGCGACCCAACTATTTGTTTCCTCCTTAGTGATTTCCCTTTGCATGGTCTCTAAAAACAATCTGTCTTCATGGGACATTGCTATCTGATTGTCCTCCTTGGTCCTTTGGAACACTGGAGCAACCTAGGTGGTCTTTGTTACTGTCACAAGCTATGTTGTGGTCTACAGAGTTTATGAAAGAACGAGGTAGTTGAGTACTATGTGGCAATTTCTTTATGAGGAAGTTGCTTTTACATGGTTGGAAGATAGAGGGACGTCCATTATCTAAGGTGCTTGTAAGCATGCTATTAATGGAAGTTGGTTTGTGTATGCTTCCTAAGCAGACATCCCCTACTATGACCCATCCTAGGTCATGCTTTTGGGCAGAAGAAGCATGATGTGGGCCATTAATCTGTTCTCTATTTTCATAAACTTGTAAGATATCTCTCCCTAGGAGTAGGATTATCTGAGCGTTAGGATCGAGTTCTGGTAAGAGATGGGCTATACGCTTTAAATGGGGGTGATGTATGGCTACCTCTGGTGTAGCGATCTCATGTCTATTATCAGGGATTTGGTTACATTCAGTAATGGTTGGTAAGGAAAGACGTGTTTAACCATCTATGGACTCAATTAGGTAACCACTAGCTCTCCTCCCCGCTGTTTCTACAGTACCTGCACAAGTCTTTAGAGAATAAGGAGTGTTGAGCCCTTTGATGTTGAAAATGTCAAAGAATGTAGATTTGGCTAGGGGCGCATTAGTTTGGTCATCTAGGATGGCGTAAACATTGATGGCTTTGTCTTGCAGCCCTTTGGGTATACTTTTGTTAGGAAGATTTTTTAGCAGGACCTGCCGCCTATGAGTCCTTTGCAGACTTCAGTGCATTGTGAAGTAACACATATACCCCACATCCCCTGACGAAGCCACAGCGTGTGGCGAAACATGTCGGGAGGGGTGGTATAGTGTTACATGTTTTAAACAGTGTCTAGTTGCAGGGAGAAACAGTCTTTAGCACGCTGCAGCAGCAGCATAGCATATAGGGAGAGTGTTAGAGTGAGGCAAATAGGTATTCACAGCGCAAACTGAGACCTCTATGAACAGTAATAGAGGACTTAGTAGAGTCTGAGCAGAGAGAGAAAGGAGGGAGATAGTAGAGAGAGAGGGAGACTAGCGATTCAGAGGCAGCCCTGCGGCAGAGACAAATAGTTACATTTAATACAAGAACAGCAACATTGTTAGCTGTATGGTCACCTTGATTACAGAGGTTAGATGGCAGAGATTCTCAGCAGGAGTGACACCTTCACTAGTGTACCGCATGTGACTACAAGAAAACAATCAGCACTATAACTGCCAGTTTGAATACCACCCTATAGTAAAAGGTGGGATGAGTTACACCCACCAAGGGACCCCACAAAACAAGGTGAACGCAATTACACTACTCCGGATTAATCCCATATGACACTAGACACTGATAATTTTAAATTAATTTTCTTCTTTAGAGTGTGTGTTTCCCTAAAATTCTTTTTTAAATAAATAATCAATAAAGATATAATTTTTAACATTAGTTAGGGACCCCCACAGGGATTCTAGGTCTCAATAGACCAATGTTGTATTAATATAAATATCCCGAGGGTCTCTAAAAGGGACTTTGATCAATAAATTTCTTGTGTAGAGGGCACTGCTTACCAGGGTCTTTGACTGTTTTGCGGCT
Organism: Bufo gargarizans; assembly: GCF_014858855.1. Taxonomy (NCBI): domain Eukaryota; kingdom Metazoa; phylum Chordata; class Amphibia; order Anura; family Bufonidae; genus Bufo; species Bufo gargarizans. Next base: position 142,174,150 of record NC_058088.1, read on the forward strand.
GGCAGAGCTGTAATGCCTGTAAGAATCTGCAGGTGAAATGTTAGTTTTGTGCACTGCCACTGATCCTTTGTGTGGTCTGTGGTCATAGGGAGTCGCTCAAGACTGTGATAGATCAAAGCTAGGGTCATTACGAATATTAGCTTCTAGCCTTACAAAGTCAACAAACACACTGAAGGGAGGGAATGGCACATTGTAGGTATGTTTGTACCGTGACCCGTGGGAGACCCATTTTTCCTGCAGGTTGTGGGGAAGCTTTAATACAATAGGCTTGACACCTCTGGCAGTGTTGAGGAAAGCAAGCCCCGGTAAATCCCCTTCGGCTTTGGCAACCTGTAATTCCATCAGTAAATCGCTTAAATCCCTACGTTTCTGGAAACCTTTGCTAGATATTTTAGGGAATTCGTCAATTCTTTTAAACAACGCATTCTCTATGATCTCTGCAGAACCATAACATTCGTCAAGTCTATCCCAGATCATTTTTGGGCCAATCTCTGGGTAGTTTATATTAATATTCCTGATTCTCTTGGCATGTTCTACAAAAGTCTTTTCCAAGCCGATCTACAGGGAAGTCTATCTCCTGACTACATGACAGACCCAAGTCTTTTGTAATGTTATAAAAGGAGGCCCGCCTTGCTCTATAGTTTTCAGGGTGATCGCTGAACTTTGCCAGTCCCTTTGTAATTAGCTCTCTTTTAGTAAAGAACCTGGCAAAGTCTGCTGCGCTCTGGTTACTACTAAGGTTGGTTGGAGGTGGAAAGTCAAGGTGAGAGTGTGGTGGGCAATCACACCTGTATGGAGTCTCTGACTCTGCAGGCTGGACTGGAAGCTGGCTTCCTTGGTGTGCAGGGAAGTTAGCTCGAGTTTTGTCACGTGGCTCTGGGCTCTCTTGTTTGTAGGACTGGGTTCCGAGCGTGACTCTTTCTTTTGGACAGTATTATTCCTCTGTGGCATAGGTGACATCTTTGGTTCCTGGGAATGGATCAGCATTACTGTTTGGTCTAGAGTGTAGAAGGACGTACTCTGAAGTGCGTCGTACAGGATCTTAGTGGCCGAGTTCTGGACTAAGCACACTGCGGTGACTTTCGGTTTTCGGGTATTCCATTGCTTCCAAGAACTCTGCTTTAGCTATGGAGGCTGCCGTTTCTTTCTCTACGGCGAGTTTCTCTAGCTTTGAATCTAAGAGGACCTTTTGCATTTCTAGTGAAGCCTGTAACTGTGCCTTTTCTTCTTTCATCTTCATTTCTTGTTCGGCAAAGGCTGCTTTGACCTTTGCGGCTTCTGCCTTTGCATGGGCAATGGCAGCTGCATTGCTAATGGAAGACGACTTGGTGGAACCATCCTTCTCTGATCTTGTCTTGTAGCTTGATACTGTGCTACGTGACATGGTGTTGGTGAAGACACTTAATTGCGTGGAGACTACTGTGCTGTGGAATGCCTGTCTCTGTGCTTAGAAAGCGGTCACAGTATGCAATCAAATGTGTCTACATTGCTTGAAGCGGCTATCCCCTTGCAGCAATGGACTGTATAGAAGTCGCCGTGGTGTCCGTTTGCAGATATTGCATGGAACGTAACAGACTTCTGAGTAGTCAGGTGCGTCTCTCTCACTAGAAGTCGTCGTTTACTGTCCTGTTCTCACAACATGTACCCCCGGGGTTTATATGCAGTTCAACAGGCAGATATCACCCCTCAGGCTCCCAATCTCTGTTTTTGCAGTCAAAAACGCCCTCGCTATGAGCTGTGGCATTAATAAGGCAGACTATACACTTACAGCTAAAGGTCACTAGATGGCGCTGTAGGCAAAAATATAAATACACACATTAACAACTATGCAATGGTTAGTGAAGGGAAGACAGTACACATTATGAGACAGTGAAAGGTCTCACGCAGGGTAGAGGCAAGGAAGGGGTGGATAGTTCGGTCCACACCCCTGTTCCACCACAGGAGAGACCAGCTGGAAGTAATCAGGCTGGCACAAAGCACCTCCCAGGGTGTCAGCAAGGGGGAGAGTGTGTTACCTGTGGACAGAGGCCTGGAGGCTCTGTGTGGTCCAAGGCAGGAGGGCTGAGAGACCACTATTCCCCATGTGTGCTGAGACTCTGGACTGGAGGCAGTGGGCGTACTGTGCTCTGTATAGCCAGGAGGCTGTGGGACATTGGCTCAGAAAGCCGCATGTGTTCACAGGGTGTGAACAGGGACTTGTGAGTCAGGGATCTGTTTGTTTGTTTAGTTAGAGCCCAGCCGGGCAAATGTTTATTATTTTGTATTATTGTTTATGTTTACGTGGATGTGCCGCAATAAAGCACCGTGTTTGGATCTTAAACTTGGTGTCCTCAAGATATCTGTGAGAATGACCCCCGAAAGAGAGCTGATCCCCTACAACATGTATTAGTGGAAAAGGAAAAATATATTTGCCGCCTAGCGATGCAGTTATCTGTTTTAAAGCCCTTTTTGGCGTGTATTAGTGGAAAAAGGAAAAATTTCTTTGCCGCTCAGTGGTGCATTAAGATATTTTACAGCCCAGTTTGCCGTGTATTACTGGCGAAATACAACTATATTTGCCTCTCATCGTTGCACTTATCTGTTAAAAAGCCCTTTGTGTAAAAAAAAAAAAAATAATGAGGGCCTATTTGCCGTTCTGCAGTACAGTGAGATATTTTACAGCCCAGTTTGCCTTGTATTACTGGCGAAATACAAATATATTTGCCGTTCATGGTTGTAGTTATCTGTTGAAAAGCCTTTTGTGTAAAAGTATTAAAAAATAAGGGCCTATTTGCCGTTTAGCAGTGCAGTGAGATATTTTGCAGCCCAGTTTGCTGTGTATTACTGGCAAAATACAAATATATTTGCCGTTCATGGTTGCAGTTATCTGTTGAAAAGCCTTTTGTGTAAAAAATGAAAAAAAATTGGGCCTAATTGCCGTTCTGTGGTGCAGTGAGATATTTTGCAGCACAGTTTGCCGTGTATTACTTGCGAAATATAACTATATTCGCCTTTCATCGTTGCACTTATCTGTTGAAAAGTCTTTTGTGTAAAAATAAAAAAAAATTAGGGCCTAATTGCTGTTCAGCGGTGCAGTTATATGCAATGAAGCACTTTTTTTTCGGGATGGACAGAATTATGTAGTGGTGAAATTTTTTATGTGAAACAGGCTTTTTTGGGGAAAATTGCTGGGTGATAGTACACTTTCTTCTGTACGAACCGAATTCCAATATCCTTTCATTGATGAAATGTTTCATTTCAACCATGTTTTCTTGTGGAAAATTGATAGGTGATTGTACAACTCCTTTAGCGGTATGGACCAAATTAAGTAGTGGTGACTTTTTGGGAAAAATTGATGGGTGATAGTAGACTATGTTCTGTATGAACCAAATTCCATTATCCTTTTTTTGGTAAAAAGTTTTATTTCAACCAATTTTTATTCAAGAAAATTGATGGGTGAATGTACACCTCCTTTTGCGGTATGGAACGACTTACTTAGGGCTCTTTCACACCTGCGTTCTTTTCTTCCGGCATAGAGTTCCGTCGTCGGGGCTCTATGCCGGAAGAATACTGATCAGTTTTATCCTAATGCATTCTGAATGGAGTGAAATCCGTTCAGGATGCATCAGGATGTCTTCAGTTCCGGAACGGAACGTTTTTTGGCCGGAGAAAATACCACAGCATGCTGCGCTTTTTGCTCCGGCCAAAAATCCTGAAGACTTGCCGCAAGGCCGGATCCGGAATTAATGCCTATTGAAAGGCCTTAAGCTAAACGTCGTTTCGGCGCATTGCCGGATCCGACGTTTAGCTTTTTCTGAATGGTTACCATGGCTGCCGGGATGCTAAAGTCCAGGCAGCCATGGTAAAGTGTAGCAGGGAGCGGGGGAGCAGCATACTTACCGTCCGTGCGGCTCCCGGGGCGCTCCAGAGTGACGTCAGGGCGCCCCACGCACATGGATGACGTGATCGCATGGCACATCATCCATGCGCATGGGGCGCTCTGACGTCACTCTGGAGCGCCCCGGGAGCCGCGCGGACTGTAAGTATACCGCTCTCCCGCTCCTACTATGGCAACCAGGACTTTAATAGCGTCCTGGGTGCCATAGTAACACTGAAAGCATTTTGAAGACGGATCTGTCTTCAAATGCTTTCAGTACACTTGCGTTTTTCCGGATCCGGTGTGTAATTCCGGCAAGTGGAGTACACGCCGGATCCGGACAACGCAAGTGTGAAAGAGGCCTTAGTGGTTAAATTCTGTGACACTGGCTTTTCTTCGAAAAATTTATGGCTGAATGCACACCTCCTTTTGTGGTATGGGCCGAATTACGTAGTGGTGAAATGTGTTATGGGAAACAGGCTTTATTTCGGAAAATGTATGGGTGAATGTACACCTCCTTTTGCGGTATGGAATGACTTACTTAGTGGTGAAATTTTTTCTGTGACACTGGCTCCTTTTCGGAAAATGTATGGGTGAATGTACACCCCCTTTTGCGGTATGGAACGACTTACTTAGTGGTGAAATTCTTTCTGTGACACTGGCTATTTTTTGGAAAACGTATGGGTGAATGCACACTTCCTTTTGTGGTACCGATGTAGTAGAGTTAAAGGGGTTGTCCGGGATTAGGGACCATTGTTTAATAGCGTTGCACATACACACACTTTACATACACCCATGTCCTACCTTTTCAGCATGTTTCTAAGTACCCTTTTTACCAAAAACCTTTATGGCAGGAAGTAACTGATTTCTTTCAGTCAGTGACGTACCGGGTCCCTTGCAGAGGAGGAAAGCTTCCTCTTCCGCTGCTCTGGGAGCCCGGTGACGTCACTGACAGCCTAATTAATTATTCAAAAGTCTAGGAGGGGCAGTAACTCTCCTGGCCAAGATTGCGCTAAGCTCCGCCCCTCCAGTCCGGTGACGTCAAAGTGATATAAAGTGCCTCCCCTAAAATGCTCCACTCCTTTCTGCCCCCATTGTCCCATATATAACAAATGCCCCCCCCCATGCGTCCGCTCCTTGTGGTGCAGATATTGATGGCAGCGGCTCTGGAACGGAGCCGCTGCCATCAGCAGAGAGCGTTAGCTGTAACTGTAACAGCTAACACTCTGTAACAGGTGCGCGGCATCCAGATCCATGTGGTTGAGAAGGAGGGAGCTCCCTCTCTCTACCATCGCGCCCCTGGTAGCGGCCGATCGTTGCCATGGCAACCGGACGCCTAACAAAGGCGTCCTGGTTGCTATGGACCTAAGGCTAATCAGACCCTGATGTCTGATTAGCCTTAGTCAGGGCTCCAGATGGCGACCAAAATGCGCCACCAATGAATAAAACTGACCTGTAATACAAATACAGGAGGCGGGTGCCAGAATCAAATAGCCGGCACCCGACCTCTGTGACAGGGAGCTGCGATCAGCTGCAGTTGAGTTAACCCTTCAGGTGCGGTACCTGAGGGGTTAACTGTCGCTGTTCGCAGCTCCCTGTCACAGAGGTCGGGTGTCGGCTATTTGAATCCGGCACCCGCCTCCTGTATTTGTATAAGAAACAGCGTGCCCCCCCCCCCCAACACCCCAGTATAAGAAACATTGGTGGCACAGTGTGCCCCCCCCCCAACACCCCAGTATAAGAAACATTGGTGGCACAGTGTGCCCCCCCAACACCCCAGTATAAGAAACATTGGTGGCACAGTGTGCCCCCCCAACACCCCAGTATAAGAAACATTGGTGGCTCAGTGGGAAGTGCCAATGAGGGTTAAAAAAAATTAACTCACCTCCTCCAGTTGATCGCGTAGCTGCCGGTCTCCTGTTCATTCTTCAGGACCTGTGGTGACGTCACTGAGCTCATCACATGGTCCATTACCATGGTGATGGATCATGTGATGTATCATGTGATGAGCACAGTGATGTCACCACAGGTCCTTTGCCAGGTCCCAAAGAAAGTACAGGAGACGATCTATTGGAGGAGGTGACTAATTTTTTTTATTTATTTTTTAACCCTCATTGGCACTGCCCACTGTGCCACCAATGTTCATTATACTGAGGGGAGACGCACTGTGCCACCAATGTTCATTATACTGAGGGGGGACGCACTGCGCCACCAATGTTCATTATATTGAGGGGGGGCTCACTGTGCCACCAATGTTCATTATATTGAGGGGGGGGGGCGCACTGTGCCACCAATGTTCATTATATTGAGGGAAGCTCACTGTGCCACCAATGTTCATTATATTGAGGGGGGGGCGCACTGCGCCACCAATGTTCATTATATTGAGGGGGGACGCACTGTGCCACCAATGTTCATTATATTGAGGGGGGGGGCTCACTGTGCCACCAATGTTCATTATATTGAGGGGGGCGCACTGCGCCACCAATGTTCATTTTATTGAGGGGGGACGCACTGTGCCACCAATGTTCATTATATTGAGGGGGGACGCACTGCGCCACCAATGCTTATTATATTGAGGGGGGCGCACTGCTCCACCAATGTTTATTATATTGAGGGGGGCGCACTGCGCCACCAATGCTTATTATATTGAGGGGGGGCGCACTGCGCCACCAATGTTTATTATATTGAGGGGGGGGGGGCGCACTGCGCCACCAATGTTTATTATATTGAGGAGGGGCGCACTGCGCCACCAATGCTTATTATATTGAGGGGGGCTCACTGCGCCACCAATGTTTATTATATTGAGGGGGGGGCGCACTGCGCCACCAATGTTTATTATATTGAGGGGGGGTGCACTGCGCCACCAATGCTTATTATATTGAGGGGGGCGCACTGCGCCACCAATGTTTATTATATTGAGGGGGGCGCACTGCGCCACCAATGTTCATTATATTGAGGGGGGACGCACTGCGCCACCAATGCTTATTATATTGAGGGGGGGCGCACTGCGCCACCAATGTTTATTATATTGAGGGGGGGCGCACTGCGCCACCAATGTTTATTATATTGAGGGGGGGGGCGCACTGCGCCACCAATGTTTATTATATTGAGGAGGGGCGCACTGCGCCACCAATGCTTATTATATTGAGGGGGGCTCACTGCGCCACCAATGTTTATTATATTGAGGGGGGGGCGCACTGCGCCACCAATGTTTATTATATTGAGGGGGGGGTGCACTGCGCCACCAATGCTTATTATATTGAGGGGGGCGCACTGCGCCACCAATGTTTATTATATTGAGGGGGGCGCACTGCGCCACCAATGTTTATTATATTGAGGGGGGGCGCACCCCTTTACAAAATTTGAATTAGAAATAAAATAAAAATTGTCTTTTATCCGTTCATTTATTACATAAAAAAAATTAAATGAATAAAAAAACCTACACATATTTGGTATTGCCTTGTCCGTAACAACCGGCTCCATAAATATATCACATTACACACCATGTCCGAAAAGCACCTTAAAAAAATATCATAAAAACTGTTTTTAAAAAAAGCCTTTTTTTTTTTTACCTAACATCACATAAAGTGCAACAACAAGCGTTTAAAAAGGCGCATGTCCCCCAAAATAGTACTAATCAAACCGTCACCTCAACCCGCAAAAAATGAATCCCTAAGGCTACTTTCACACTAGCGTTCGGAGTGGGTCCGTCTGATGTTTCATCAGACGGATCCGCTCCTATAATGCAGACGTTTGCATCCGTTCTGAACGGATCCACTCATATTAATGCAGACGGTGGCTCCGTTCAGAACGGATCCGTCTGCATTATAAGTTAGAAAAATTTCTAAGTGTGAAAGTAGCCTGAGCGGATCCGTTCAGACTTTACATTGAAAGTCAATGGGGGACGGATCCGCTTGAAGATTGAGCCATATGGTGTCATCTTCAAGCGGAAAGGATCCGCTCGCCTCCGCACGGCCAGGCGGACACCCGAACGCTGCTTGCAGCGTTCAGGTGTCCGCTCACTGAGCGGAGCGGAGGCTGAGCGCTGGCAGGCGGATGCATTCTCAGTGGATCCGCCTCCACTGAGAATGCATTAGGGCCAGACGGCTGCGTTCAGGGCCGCTTGTGAGCCCCTTCAAACGGAGCTCACGAGCGGACACCTGAACGCAGGTGTGAAAGGAGCCTAACTAAGACAATCGGTCAAAAAATAAAAAAAACGGTGGCTCTCAGACTGCTATAATTGTGTAAAGTCATGTTTAGGGATCTATATGTGAGCGTGGCCCTTATAGTGTGACGCTGTCAGCAATGTTTATGGATAGATGCGGGAACGTGGCCCTTATAGTGTGACGCTGTCAGCAATGTTTATGGATAGATGCGGGAGCGTGGCCCTTATAGTGTGACGCTGTCAGCGATGTTTATGGATAGATGTGGGAGCGTGGCCCTTATAGTGTGACGCTGTCAGCAATGTTTATGGATAGATGCGGGAACGTGGCCCTTATAGTGTGACGCTGTCAGCAATGTTTATGGATAGATGTGGGAGCGTGGCACTTATAGTGTGACGCTGTCAGCGATGTTTATGGATAGATGTGGGAGCGTGGCCCTTATAGTGTGACGCTGTCAGCGATGTTTATGGATAGATGTGTGAGCGTGGCCCTTATAGTGTGACGCTGTCAGCGATGTTTATGGATAGATGCGGGAGCGTGGCCCTTATAGTGTGATGCTGTCAGCGATGTTTATGGATAGATGCGGGAGCGTGGCCCTTATAGTGTGATGCTGTCAGCGATGTTTATGGATAGATGTGGGAGCGTGGCCCTTATAGTGTGACGCTGTCAGCGATGTTTATGGATTGATGTGGGAGCGTGGCCCTTATAGTGTGACGCTGTCAGCGATGTTTATGGATAGATGTGGGAGCGTGGCCCTTATAGTGCGACGCTGTCAGCGATGTTTATGGGTAGATGTGGGAGCGTGGCCCTTATAGTGCGACGCTGTCAGCGATGTTTATGGATAGATGTGGGAGCGTGGCCCTTATAGTGTGACGCTGTCAGCGATGTTTATGGATAGATGTGGGAGCGTGGCCCTTATAGTGTGATGCTGTCAGCGATGTTTAAGGATAGATGTGTGAGCGTGGCCCTTATAGTGTGATGCTGTCAGCGATGTTTATGGATAGATGTGGGAGCGTGGCTTTTATAGTGTGACGCTGTCAGCGATGTTTATGGATAGATGCGGGAGCGTGGCCCTTATAGTGTGACGCTGTCAGCGATGTTTATGGATAGATGTGGGAGCGTGGCCCTTATAGTGTGACGCTGTCAGCGATGTTTATGGATTGATGTGGGAGCGTGGCCCTTATAGTGTGACGCTGTCAGCGATGTTTATGGATAGATGTGGGAGCGTGGCCCTTATAGTGTGACGCTGTCAGCGATGTTTATGGATAGATGTGGGAGCGTGGCCCTTATAGTGTGACGCTGTCAGCGATGTTTATGGATAGATGTGGGAGCATGGCCCTTATAGTGTGATGCTGTCAGCGATGTTTATGGATAGATGTGGGAGCGTGGCCCTTATAGTGTGATGCTGTCAGCGATGTTTATGGATAGATGTGGGAGCGTGGCTTTTATAGTGTGACGCTGTCAGCGATGTTTATGGATAGATGTGGGAGCGTGGCCCTTATAGTGTGACGCTGTCAGCGATGTTTATGGATAGATGTGGGAGCGTGGCCCTTATAGTGTGACGCTGTCAGCGATGTTTATGGATAGATGTGGGAGCGTGGCCTTTATAGTTTGTTGCAGTCTGCTATTTCTAAGGTTGTATACCATGAGTAATTAGCACAAGCATAAAAATGATCTACCGTTGTGGAAAGATGGAGCTGCTCCCTGTGTGTTAGTTCACTGTCTGCAAACACTGAGCACATGACATGTGCAAGAGACAGAGCAAGGAGGAGTTTATGTAAGAGGGGGGTGGATCTATGGAGGAGGCTGAATATGTATGAGGGGGGCGGGTGCAGGGAGGTGATCTTACACTGTAGAAACCAGGAGCTGCTGATCTGCACTGGGAGCCACAATGCACTGCAGCAGGAAGTGATGGCATACATAAACAGATATGTACACAGTCTGCTGGGGACTGTAGGAGCCATGCAGCAGTGCAAAAGCTACCTAAAAACATCTTAGGAAGATAGATTTGGCTACTAACGGTGAGTAAGCAGTTAAAAAAAAAAATAATTTGATCCCGGACAACCCCTTTAACACTCATGCTTTCTGATATTTCTGAGATGTGTTATCTAAACTAACCATATACTTTCAATTGCTTTTCAATGGCTTTTGTTTCAAGATAACACGATAATTTTAGAAATTTGAGTTAAGAGTTTGAGTGCTAACCTTGCTACATCTGTATGGGCCAAATTACGTAGTGGTGAAATGTGTTATGCGAAATGGGCTTTTTTGGGGGGAAATGTATGGGTGAATGTACACCTCCTTTTGCTGTATGGGCTGAATAATGCAGTGTTGAAATTTTAAATTTCAAAGTAAACTCCTCTTGTGAAGTCAATGTCTCCAGCAATGTCCCTCTCACAATTTACACCAAATACATTATTTTCATGTAGAGATCCAACAAATATGTTGGAGGCATGTAGTGTATACAAGCCATGTGTGACCCCCGTTATCACTCTCACGCTGTTCTGCACCTGCACTTCAGCCACTCGTACACCGCAAAGCACACCCTCCTTGAGCTGCAGCGGCAGAACGGCATCCCCAACATGGGCTGATATGCGATGTTTCCAACCATTTGAATTCTACCCTCCATATGTTGGACTGACTGTACAAACAGAGAAAGGCCATAAACGAATCCTGATGATCCAAGAGGACAGGAGTAGTCCCCTGTTTAACTTTGATGTCAGCCAGTGGCAGCTCATGCGTGACATCTGCCGTTTGCTCAGGACCTTTGAGGAGGCCATGTTATTTGTCAGTTGCCAGGACTACGGGATGAATGATGTCATTTCACTGCTTCATGTCCTGGTACAGATGCTGGTAAATCTGGCTGGTCAGGGGACTGGAGACATGGTGTCTAGAAAGATGGCGGCAGAGTTTGATATGTTTGTCAATATCTCTGTTTACAGTCAGTGAACAGGAACATCATTTATCGCTAGGATATGCAAACACCAACCGATAGGGTTTCAACCGCCAGAAGTAGGTCATTGGCATGAAGGAGCAGTCAATTTCACAGCTCGAAGTATCCTCCCAGAAGCTTGACCTCTGCATGTCCACGGTCTGCATGGCGAAGCTTGTCTAAAAGAAAAATCCAGCAGTGCACCTCCTTGCAGGAAACTCTGGATCCGGCACAGGCTGCTTTGCTCCTTCAAAAACAATGGACTCTGTACAGCATGACACCAATTTATAATTTCTCATACACCAGACTGAAAGAGTATTCCAAGCACCTGTCTGCCCACATAGCTGCCAAGAAGCAGAAGAGTCTGGCCATTGAAGTGGGCTCAAAGCTGAACCTAAAAGCCAAATTTTCCTGTTTACCCAGACTCAAAGGAAAAGACAGAGATCCACTGGCTGTGCTCATACAGATTTCATCCAAGCCTCCACTCACAAAGGCAAGCATAGAGGACCGGATTGTGTGGACAGGTTGGTTCTGCGGGACATACACAGACGACAATCTATTTGAGGTAATACCAAAGATATTGACTTGCCTCCCACTCTTCCTGTATAACGGCTCCTAGACGCTCACTGCTATCGTAGGGACGTGGTTCCAAAGAAACTTTGACTGCTGTTTTGGTAATCTGGTGATCAGTTCTCAGGACATTACGTGGCTAGCAGTGATGTGGACCGGGTATAACGTGTCTGCAGTGGCATAGCGTGGATTGCCAGCTCCCAGGGCAAGCCAAGTATTGCACCCCCCCACCTGTGGCCACACCCCTTTTTCCAGATAATGTAGTAGATATCACTTACAGTCATACATAACACCACCGATAACACAGTAATAACTCTTTGAGTACAGATAATGTAGTAGATGGGTGTGAGCCCCCAGAATTCAGAACACACACAGTGTTACCTGAAGTCTGGGGCCAGGCTGCTACAGTGTGGGCCAAATTCTATATCCACCCTCCCATCACTACAGAACATACAGGGCAATACAGTGCCCAGCCCCATACCTCTTATATCTAGTAATGTCTCCTTTGATGTAGATGTTCTCTTCTCCTTTCAGACCTTCAGAACAGACCACCATTTTTCAGCCATTTCTCATCTCATTGTATGACAAACAAAATCTTAGTTTACTACTTTACCATCATCCTCCCATCTTCTGGACAAATCATCCTACCACCCCCAATACTGTGCCACTGTTCTTCCCAATATTATACTGCAGAAATTGATAAAGCCCTGACAATACTAGTACCACATATACCCCCTTTAATAATTATTGGCACACAATGCACTAAAATAACTGTGCCCAGCAAATAGTGCCCCTGACACTAATAGTGTAAACATAACGTCCCCCAAAAATACTTGTGGTAAGCTGACACTGTGCCAAGGTGCCCCCACAATAATAGTGCTCCTAAAAGTCCCACCAATAGTTATAATTCTCTGCTAGAGCACACATGGTGGTAATAGTGCTCCTACAGTGCCCCCAACATGTCACCACTGTGCCCCAGAAGTAATAATGCTCCCATAGTGCCTATACTAGAAATCATGTTTCCCATAGACCCCTAGTAGTAATAAAGCCCATCATAATGCCCCCCGTAGTAATAATTCTCCTTATAATGTGTGCCAGTGCAAAAAATACCCCCCTTTAATGCCCTCAGTTGAAATAATGCCCCCATAGTGCGCCAGTATAAAATACCCCTATATAGTGCCCTTAGTAAATGCCCCCATAGTGCTCCTTTCCCCCTTCCTCCTAGTGCCCCCATAATGTACCAGTAGATGCCCTCAGTGTCCCCCATAATTTGCAAGTATAAAATACCCCTTCTTAGTGCCCCCCATAGATAAGCCCATAGTATTCCTCTCTCCCCTTCCCCATAGTACCCACCATAATGTTTCCTAGTATAAAATGCCCCACCATATACAAACCGGATTCCAAAAAAGTTGGGACACTATACAAATCGTGAATAAAAACTGAATGCTGTGGAGGTGCCAACTTCTAATATTTTATTCAGAATAGAACATAAATCACGGAACAAAAGTTTAAACTGAGAAAATGTACCATTTTAAGGGAAAAATATGTTGAATCAGAATTTCATGGTGTCAACAAATCCCCAAAAAGTTGGGACAAGGCCATTTTCACCACTGTGTGGCATCTCCCCTTCTTCTTACAACACTCAACAGATGTCTGGGGACCAAGGAGACCAGTTTCTCAAGTTTAGAAATAGGAATGCTCTTACATTCTTGTCTAATACAGGCCTCTAACTGTTCAATCGTCTTGGGCCTTCTTTGTTGCACCTTCCTCTTTATGATGCGCCAAATGTTCTCTATAGGTGAAAGATCTGGACTGCAGACTGGCCATTTCAGTACCCGGATCCTTCTCCTACGCAGAATGTGGTCTGGCATTATCTTGTTGAAAAATGAAGGGTCTTCCCTGAAAGAGATGACGTCTGGATGGGAGCATATGTTGTTCTAGAACCTGAATATATTTTTCTGCATTGATGGTGCCTTTCCAGACATGCAAGCTGCCCATGTCACACGCACTCATGCAACCCAATACCATCAGAGATGCAGGCTTATGAACTGAGCGTTGATAACAACTTGGGTTGTCCTTGTCCTCTTTGGTCCGGATGACATGGCGTCCCAGATTTCCAAAAAAACTTTGAATCGTGACTCGTCTGACCACAGAACAGTCTTCCATTTTGCCACACCCCATTTTAAATGATCCCTGGCCCAGTGAAAACGCCTGAGCTTGTGGATCTTGCTTAGAAATGGCTTCTTCTTTGCACTGTAGAGTTTCAGCTGGCAACGGCGGATGACACGGTGGATTGTGTTCACTGACAATGGTTTCTGGAAGTATTCCTGAGCCCATTCTGTGATTTCCTTTACAGTAGCATTCCTGTTTGTGGTGCAGTGTCGTTTAAGGGCCCGGAGATCACGGGCATCCAGTATGGTTTTACGGCCTTGACCCTTACACACAGAGATTGTTCCAGATTCTCTGAATCTTCGGATGATGTTATGCACAGTTGATGATGATAGATGCAAAGTCTTTGCAATTTTTCGCTGGGTAACACCTTTCTGATATTGCTCCACTATCTTTCTGCGCTATCTTTCTGCGCTTTCTGTGGGAATTGGTGATCCTCTACCCATCTTGGCTTCTGAGAGACACTGCCACTCTGAGAAGCTCTTTTTATACCCAATCATGTTGCCAATTGACCGAATTAGTGTTAATTGGTCTTCCAGCTCTTCGTTAAATGCTCAAATTAGCTCTTTCCAGCCTCTTATTGCTACTTGTCCCAACTTTTTGGGGATTTGTTGACACCGTGAAAATTTGAATGAACGTATTTTTCCTTTAAAATGATACATTTACTCGGATTAAACGTTTGATCTGTCATCTACGTTCTATTACAAATAAAATATTGACATTTGCCATCTCCACATCATTGCATTCAGTTTTTATTCACAATTTGTTTAGTGTCCCAACTTTTTTGGAATCCGGTTTGTAAAATACCCCTTCTTTGTGGCCTTAGTAGAAGCCCCCGTAGTGTTCCTTTCCCTCTTTCTCCATATAAAATACCCCTTCTTTGTGGCCTCACTAAATGCCCCCAATAATGTGCCAGTAAGAAGTGCCCTCATAGATCAAGCCAATAATGTTCCAGTAAAAAGTGCCACTAATAATGTGCCATAAGTTCCCCCATAGATGCCCCCACACTGACCCCCAATAATGTGCCAGTAAGAAGTGCCCCCATAGATGCCCCAATCATGTGCCAGTAACAAGTGCCCCATAGATGCCCCCAATCATTTGCCAGTAGCAAGTTCCCCCATAGATGCCCCCCAATTATGTGCCAGTAACAAGTGTCCCCATAGATGCCCCCAAATCATGTGCCAGTAACCAGTACCATATAAAAAAATAAACAATTATACTTACCTCCATTAGGCTGGCAGCGATGCGATGCAGGCCTCTTCCAGCCTGTGTCCCGCGCTGTACTGCTCAGACGGCTCGATTACGTCCCTTGCCCCGCCGCAGCACAATGGAAGTGCTCATCTCCCTGTGCCCTGCCGCTGCCCCCACACTTGTCACTAGGGCCATGCCACCTGGGGCGATTGCCTCACTTTGCCTAATCCAGGGGGCGTAGCCCTGCTAGCGCCCCCTGGAATTTTGCCCCCGGGCAACACCCGCCCCACTCTACGCCACTGCATCAGCCACAGAGCTTGTTTTCTCAGTGCCCGTCTAACTTTGCATGGAAATGTATTATGCCATCCATGCAGAGGAATGAAATTCATAAATCAAAGGACGATGTCTTGTTTGAGGAAGTGAACAATTTATTCCTATGTCTTTACTCACATTTCTTCAGACACTTTAGAATGCACTTATCAGGAACCCAGCCACGGAATGAGCTGGAGTCGGCTTGTTTGCTGGACTGTCCTCCAGTTATCAGCCATAACCCCATACATTTCTTAATCCGTATGCATTACCCTCGTGGTCACCCCGACACTGGTCTTTAATCCATTCTTGTTGATGAAGCACTTTGTTTTTTCTCCCCCCTTTAAAAAAATAATAATAATTGTTTGTGATTTGGTAGCCCAAAAGCAGGAGTGGGTACAAAACACAGAAGACATGCAACTGTCTCTGTTTTGGATGCACTTCTGTTTTTTGGGGCATTAGCAATCCTGATGGATTAATGACCAAATGCTAACAATGTAAAGGCAGATTCTCAAAAGACAGGGTCAGTTTTTTAGATGTTGTTTAGGGTTCAGCGAACCCGAACTGTAAAGTTCAGATTCTTACCGAACTTTAGGATTTTTGGACAGCGGACCTGAAGCCGAACGTTTCAGTAAAAGTTGTTTGGCGAGTTAATGGTGCTTTTTGAAAGGCTGCAGAGCAGCCAATCAACAAGTGTTTAACTCTGTGCCCTTAGAAGCCATCACAGCCATGCCTACTAATGGCATGGCTGTGATTGGCCAGTGCAGCATGTGACCCAGCCTCTATATAAGCTGGAGTCACGTAGCGCTGCACGTCACTCTGCACGTCACTCTGCTGTGCTTAGTGTAGGGATAGGATGCTGCTGCTGTGAGGGAGAGAATAGGAAAGCAACTTTAATCAGAACTGCAATTGAACTCAGCGATCTACATAGATTTAGTTGTGTGGGTGCAGTGCACAATCTTTTTACCCTGCCTTGAGCCCAGTGACAGAGAAAAATTACTTTTATCCGTCTGTTAGTTAGGTGGGCGGCGGCGGCCATTTTATGCAAGCTCGTTGCACCATCACTGCATATGTGCTTTTGTGACATTCTAATCCAAGCTTGAAATACTGCAATAATAATCTGGGTTTAAAAAAACACCAATTTTTGGCAATATCCTACATCTGGTGCCTTTGCAGCATTAGTCAGTGTGCAATTTAAGCTAGATATTCAGCTATATTTTTCTGGGTTTTAAAAACACCCATTTAGGGCAAAATACTTAATTTGCGGTCTTGTCTGCATTTGTCAGTTTGAGATACACGCTTTAGATACTGCTGTGCTATTCTGGTATAAAAAAAAACTACTCATTTTGGGCACAATACTTAATTTGCAGCCTTGTCTGCATCTGTACATGTGAAATTCAAGCGTTATGTACTGCTGTCATATTCTGTTATTTAAAAAAAAACACCCATTTTGGGCAAAATACTTAATATTGCAGCCTTTGCTGCATCTGTGATTGTTAAAAGCAAGCTTGAAATACTTAAATAATTTTCTGGCTTTTAAAAAACACCAATTTTTGGCAATACCCTCCATCTGGGGGCTCTGCCGCATTAGTCAGTGTGCAATTTAAGCTAGAAATACAGCTATAATTTTCAGAGTTTTAAAAAACACCCTTTTTGGGCAAAATACTTAATTTTTGAGATTGAGATTGTGAGCTACACCTTTTAGATACTGTTATTCTATTCTGGTATTATAAAAACACCTATTTTGGGCAAAAATCTAAATTTTGCAGCCTTTGCTGCATCTGTCGTTGTGAGATACACCTTTTACATAGTGCTGTGCTATTCTGGTATTAAATAAACACCCATTAGAGTGCACCAATGCCCAACCACTTATGTTTCAAGATGAGTACATGGGGGGACTATCGCAGTACGTCTCGGATGATGACGAAACACGGGTGCCAACTGCTGTAGCTCTCAAAGTGTGCAGACCGACAAGGAGGGCAGGGGTGAGGACTGGGTGGAAGATGATGTGGAGGACGATGAGGTCCTTGACCCCACATAGAATCAAGGTGGGGAGTGACCTGTGTAGTTCGGAGGAAGAGGCGGTGGTCACACAGAGCCACCAGCGCAGCAGAAGAAGGAGCAGGGTCCAAAAGTGGAGCGGCCATCCCTTAGACAGTATACTTGCTACTGCCCACCGCAGCAAGGGACCGAGCACACCAAAGCCAGCTCCAAGGAGTTCCCTGGCGTGGCAGTTCTTCAGACAATGTGCTGACGACAAGACACAAGTGGTTTGCACGCTCTGCAATCAGAGCCTGAAGCAAGGCATAAACGTTCACAACCTGAGCACAACCTGCATGACCAGGCATCTAAATGCAAAGCACGAGCTGCAGTGGAGTAGACACCTCAAAAACCAAGAAAGGTCTGTGGCTCCTCCTGCTTCCTCTTCTGCTGCAGTCTCGGCCTCTTCATCCACCTCTGGAGTGACAGTGCCACCTGCCACCCCGCAAACAGAGGATCTGCCAGCAACACCACCATCTGGGTCACCAAGCATCTCCACAATATCCCATGGAAGCGTTCAGCTCTCCATCTCCCAAACACTGGAGCGGAAGAGGAAGTACCCCCCTACCCACCCGCGATTCCTGATGACTGGCCTTTGAAATGCTGTCATTCCGTCTGGTGGAGACAGAGAGTTTTAAAAGCCTTATGGCGGTGGCTGTCTCACAGTATGTCGGTCCCAGCCGCCACTACTTTTCCAGGCATGCAATTCCTTTCCTGCACAACCAATTGGGGGACAAAATCAGGTGTGCACTGCGCAATGCCATCTGTGGCAGGGTGCACCTCACTACGGATATGTGGAAAAGTAAGCACGGTCAGGGACGTTATATCTCCATAACATCACATCGAGTAAATGAAGTAGAGGCTGGGCCTGAGTCAGATAGCAGTTTGGCGCATGTCCTTCCACCACTGAGGATTGCAGGGCGCCTCAGTTTTCCTCCTGTTGCTTCCTCCTCCTACTCTGCTTCCTCATACTCTACCGCCTCCTCATCCGGTCAGCGTAACACCTTCACCACCAACTTCAGCACAGGCAGGGATAAACAACTGCAAGCAGTTTCAAAACTTATCTGTTTGGGAGACGAACCCCACACAGTGCAGGAGCTGTAGGCGGGCCTTGAACAACAGACCGATGAGTGGTTGGTTCCAGTGAGTCTCAAGCCTGGCCTGGTGGTGTGCGATAATGGGTGAAATCTCGTAGCAGCTCCGGGACTAGAAGGTTTGACACACATCCCTTGCCGGGCACATGTGCTGAATTTGGTGGTGAGAGATTCCTTAAAAATTACCCCGATATGTCAGAGCTGCTGTACAAAGTGTGGGCCGTCTGTGCGTGCTTTCGGCGTTCTCACCCTGCTGCTGCTTGCCTGTCAATGCTGCAGAATAACTTCAGCCTTCCCGCTCACCGCCTCATATGCGACATGCCCACAGGGTTGAACTCCACCTTGCACATGCTGGCCAGACTGTGCGAGCAGCAGCAGGCGATAGGGGAGTTTCAGCTGCAGCACGCACGGGTGAGTCGCTCTGCGGAACAGCACCACTTCACCACCAATGACTGGGCCTCCATACGGGACCTGTGTTCCTTGTTGCGCTGTTTCGAGTACTCCACCAACATGGCCAGTGTCGATAACTCCGTTCTCAGCTTTACTATCCCACTTCTATGACTCCTTGAAAAAATGCTGCTGGCGATGATGGAAGAGGATATGGCACTGGAGGCAGTGTATTGTCTGAACGTGTGTTTAGCACGTCTGGAGGGGGTTATCACGGGTTATATTTCCCAATGTTTTGGGATGTACCCTAATTTAAAAAAACTCAGGGTCATTCGGCACAACTGCGTACGTTCTTATATGTGCCGTATTGCATACCCATAAAAGGGATGTTCCAGTGGTATCTGTATGGGCGTCAATGTTTATCATTTATGATTGGTTTAACGCTGTTGTTGTGCAAACTTTTCTGCTGCCTATATGAGGCCAAGCAATAGCATAATAAAATTAGAGTGTTTCTCAGTGGTGTCTGTTATTGCCAACTGAGAAACATCTTTCCTGACGTCAGTGTCTCAAACCAAGGTTGTCATAGAGGTCCAGAAAGGTCCAAATCCTTTCAGTTTGGGGGCTCCGTCCAGGTTAGAGAAGGCCATCCTCGTGTCCGGTAAGAGAGACATCCCTTTTGTCCACTGCCCAGTCCGAGGGCACTGGCCACATCTCTACCCGTGAGTTTTTATTATGTATCCGGGATACATTGTTAAGCCTTAAAAATAAATTCTGGGAGTTTATAATGAGTACTTTCATGAATAAGGCCGGCACTTGGAGTGCCACGCACGCAAAAAAATCTCAGGGAGATTTGTTTTGTGTCAGGGACACATCATAGGATCTTAGGATCCATTCCGTAAGTTGTTGTGTGTCAGGGACACACTATAGATTCTCCGGGAGATCTATTTACTTTAACAGTCTCAGGGAGACTGACCTACCTTGGTTTGACGCATACCTATATTTAGAGTATAAGATGCAGTGCTAAGTGTTAAGGTTAATCTGTTTGTGTGAGAGCTATTGTTCTGGTGGTAAGTGTAAAAACATATCTCACTGTAATATTATCACGCTGTCATTTGATATATTTTCTTACTGTGGGTAGAGGAAAATCTAAGTGTGAGTTTCCCCCTCCCAACCAGGGAATGCAAGGCTGCAAATAGTGATAGCCTAATCTCATGTTGATTGTAAAGCAGCGCGTTTTCTCATGGACCTCAGACAAAATACAAGACTTTGAGAAAGAGTTATATGAGAAGGAGGTAGGGGGATGCTTTGAGATCAGGAAGATACAGATCCCCCAC
The DNA here is from genome assembly GCF_014858855.1 of Bufo gargarizans. Classification (NCBI taxonomy): domain Eukaryota; kingdom Metazoa; phylum Chordata; class Amphibia; order Anura; family Bufonidae; genus Bufo; species Bufo gargarizans. The sequence goes on from NC_058088.1 coordinate 142,194,195, forward strand.
ACATAGTTACAAAAGTTCAGGAGCCAAAACTGTGAGTAAACAGCCAAGACATTTCTCAATTGCTCTCAGCCATCTACTGCAGGAGCTGTCTGTTTCAGTGTGATAGACTTGAAAAATGCTTTCTTCTCTATTCCGGTTGAGAAGGAGACCAGACTAATTTTGCTTTTTCCCTTTGAGGGACGTCAACTCACCTTGTGCAGGATGCACCAGGGATATGCTGATTGACCTGTAGTGTACAGCATTGTCCTCCAAGCCAGTTTAAAACACTGGCACCCCCCCCCCCCCCCCAGGGTTCTGTGCTCTTGCAATACGTGGATTATTTGTTATTGTGTAGTATGTCAGAGGAGGCCAATGTAACAGATGGTTTTTCTTTGTTGAAATGGTTGTCTGAATGTGGACACAAGGTGTCACGCAAGAAAATGCAATGATGTAAAAAGTAAGTTGAATACTTGGGCTTTGTTCTTACAAAGGGAGAAAGGAGAATCAGCACAGAAAGTGTCCAGTCTGATTGCGGGCCTGGTCACCCCGCACACTCCAAGAAAGAAATGTTGTTTTTCCTTGGTATGATAAACTACTGCAGACAATGGATTCTTGATTGCTCCTACTATGACAATGTAATGAGACAAGCCACTCTGGCAGACATGCCAGATCTCATCAGGTGGCCTGAGGAAATGTTTAATGCATTTGATTATTTGAAATGTTCTTTAATGATAAGTCCAGGTTTGGGCCCCCCTGACTACAAACTCACATTCCACGTATATGCTCGACAAAATTGTAAAACCATGGCAGGTGTGCTGACATAGTATCACGGAGGCAAGTTACGTCCTTGTGCTTTTTTCTCAAAGGTGGTTCTGGCATCCGTCCAAGGAATGCCGGCCTGTCTGAGATCTCTTGCAGCCTGTGCTATGATTGCTGAGCTTGCAACGCCACTCACAATGAGACATGAGACTATCCTGTACACCACACATGATGTAGTTAGGCCTTCTCAAAGGCATACACTCACAGTACATGTCTGCACAAAGACTATCTGGATGGGAGATTCTACTTCTCAGCAATCCCTCCCTCCAAATCAAATATGCAACACACACCTCAGGTCCAGCACCTATCTTAAATGCCCTATTAGGACTTAAAGGACCTGAGGATCACTTGACAGAGGCACATGATTGTATACACGCCATACAACATGACACAGATATTGTCCTGGAAGCCAGACCTATCACATACCAATCTGCACAAGCAGAAGAATTAATTGCACTCACGAGAGCATGCATACTACATGAAGGCAAGCCAGTTACCATTTACACTGACCGCAGGTATGCACATGAAGTGGTCTGGGACCACGGGGTCATTTGGCAAAGGAGTCGATTCATTGCAGCTGATGGTAAGCACATCTAACATTCACAACTTGTCATACAACTTTTAGAAGCCATAATATTTCCTTGACAGATTGCAATTGTCCACTGCAGGGCGCATACTGGTGGTAAAGATCATGTGTCCCAAGGCAATGCCCTGGCAGACGCGGAGGCCAAGAAGGCTGCACTGATGGCCCGGCCACATTGCAGATGGTGAAATTAGTACCTCCTTCACTTGAGTTAACTCAGATGCTTGTGGATCTCCAGTCCTCAGCTACTGACAATGAAATGGCCAATTGGTGTTATCTAATCTTGCAGAAGAATCCTAGGACAGAATTATTCTGCAAAGAGGGGGAAACATGCATACCACAGCACAGCTCCCCTCTGTTCATTGCACATTTTTATGGAGTAGGACACAACGGCATTCAAACAACACACATGCTGCTAGCACAGAACTTTTATATTACAGGCATTAAACAGTTAGTGTCATATTATGTGGGAAGGTGTATCACATGTTTGAGGAACAACCCAAACACCATTCTAACCAGATTGATTAAAACCCTAAGTGGAATTGAGAAAAAAGTTGCTTGTAAGTCTCCTTGTCTTCCACAGGAACCAACTCACCCATTCCAAAAGGGAGATATCGTGAGGATAAAGAAAGGAAAATTCGCAGGAGACTTCACCTACAGACCACTGGCTACAGTGGTAGCCGCAACCCGCACAGCAGTACTCACAGAAGAAGCACCTACTTGGATCCACGCCACCAGAGTGAAACTGGTAAAGGAGGCACCCCAAAAGGAGGTACTAACAGGGACAGACAGTCCTGACCTCGAAAAAGGAGAAAGTAAGGTACTAACGGGAGCAAACAGCTCTGACCTCGAAAATGGACAAAATGAGGTACTAACGGGAGTAGACAGCTCTGACCTCCACCAGGATGCACTCACTCAATTCTGGAAGATGGCACAGATGGTCCACTTGGACTGTGGGATTACTGACTATCCTAATGACTCTGCCGGAGGATAACAAAGCTGAAGTTGCTATATAAAAACTCCCTGCCCTGGTGCAGGTTTACATATCTATCCTGGTAACTATACCTGCCACAGAGAGAGAGATCAAGGAAGATCCCTGGGTAGTTTCACTGAAAGATACTGTGCAACTTACAGTGAAACAGATACCTCCCTCACACAGAATCAAGTATACTCGATTGGAGATGTATATTGGATCTGTGGGGATGGAAAGATAAGATCTAGACTAGAGGGTTCCTGGAAAGGTAAATGTGCCCTTGCTAAAGCCATCATGAACATACACATCTTCACTGAAAATGAAAAAGACACCAACACACATATAGGCAACCGTCGTGCCCTCCCAAAAGGTAGCTTCGACCCACACGTACTGTATATATTGATGCAATCGGGGTCCCAAGAGGGGTCCCTTATGAATTCAAGGCCAGAGGTCAGGTGGCAGCAGGATTTGAATCCATAATTCCCCACATAACAATCAACAAAAATGTAGACTGGATCAACTATATTTACTATAATCAACAAAGGTTTGCAAACTACACCAGGGATGCGTTACAGGGTGTAGCAGAACAGTTACAGGCAGAATCCATTATGACATTTCAAAACCGCATGGTGCTTGATATGATACTTGCAGAAAGAGGTGGTGTCTGTAAGGTATTGACGGACTCCTCATCATGCTGCACGTTCATACCCAACAACACCGGCCCTAATGGTAAGGTCACACTGGCAATAAAGAAACTCGAGGATTTATCAATCAAGCTCAAAAGAAACTCAGATATTGATAATCCTTGGGATCTCAGTATTTTGGCTGGTTCACTACCTGGAAACAGGCACTTGTACAGTTGGGAATTATTATCCTGATTATTATAGGAATAGCATTAGTTGCCACATGTATCGACTCACAGTATTTTACTACCAAAGCAGTCTCCCTATGCATGCTACTGCAAGGCACAGTATTCTACACCAATATAAAGGCTCTGTGCAGCTAGGAATTTTTTTAAATGTAATTCAGTGCAAATTTATTCGTATCGAACAGAATTATTCCCAAAAAATTTGTTGATTCGGAGAATCGAATTTTAAAAAAATTCGCTCATCTCTAGTTAAAATCTCAGTTAGTAGCTGGCCCCAGAAATTAAAAGGGTTTTCCAGGATTTTTATACTGATGACTAGGGATGAACTGACTGCTGGATGTCCGGGTTCAAATGGTTCAGCCAAATTTCATTTCAAAGTTCAATTCAGGTTCCGAACTTGACCCTGAACAACAAACCCCATTGAAGTCAATGGGGACCCAAACTTTGGGGCTGAAAAATAGCTGTAAAAAAGTCATAGAAAGGGATAGAGGACAGCAAAAGGCTCCAATGTGGGCGTAACAGCAGTCCAATTGCCCTGCAAACAAATGTTAATAGGGAAATGACTTAAAATAACATAAAATACATAAAAATAAAAAATAATTTCTTGAACCAAGAGGAGTAGGTCCAAGTGGAGTAGTAAGTTGAGGAGGCTGTGGACATTGCGGTGTAGGTGCAGGAAGTCGCCAACACTCTGGTTTTTGTTTTAAATGTGTCTGTCAATTCTGTGTGTGACCTTTAGCCTTTTTTGGGGTTGTAGCAGGTATATTTCTCTACTCTGCCAATTTGAGACATAATAATCCTGAGCCAGAAGGTGTAGGTCCAAGTGGAGGAGGAGGCGGACGTGGAGGTGTAGGTGCAAGAGGCGGAGGAGGAAGCCAACTTTCAGTTTCTTCTTCTTATTTTTTTTCTCCATGTGTCCATCAATTCTGTGTCAGGTTGCTAAAGTGCCACGGCTTGACAGTTTGGTGCTTGTATGTCCTGGGTTAAAACTGGGTAAAAAAAATGTTGTCTCAGTTAGAGATCTCATACGTCCGAAATCTGGGGACTATATATTAAAATAATTTTTCTCCTACGACAGTAAGACGGATGTCAAAGGGATATTCTAAATTTTCAAAAATTGCCAGAGACACACTCTGCAGAAGAATTTCCTCTCCCACATTAGTTGGATGAATGCAAAAGGGGTTGTCTTATTACAATTTAATAATTTAATTTTTCTTTTTTCTTTTTTTTTTGGGAGGGGGGGGGGTGGGTTGGTAACTGTCAACCACCAAATGATGGGAGATGGCAAAGCGAACACACAAAGTATGCTGCAGTATAACAATGGCTGGGTGTGGCCGGTATACTTCTCTACTGTGCCAATATAAAGCCTCATGCAGACGTCCATGGAACTTGGTCCATAAGTAGTGATGAGCAGCAGGGGTCATATTGATTTGTATAAAGTGTAATTTTTTGTATGTCAATAAAAGTAGATGAAAATACTGAAAATGAAAATACTACATATTGGTGCAATTGTTATCTATTGATGCAAATCACCGTGAGCCAGCCAACTTGGTATTATAAATTGTTTTATTTGTCAAGAGAAGGGTCATGTCACAAAATGTTACCCAAAGAAAAGCATGAAAGGCCCAACATCTACATCATATTTTGCTTGCGGTGACTTAATCCTGCCAATTCAAATTAATGGACAGACCACGGATGCTTTGTTAGATTCTGGCAGTAAACTAAGGGCCCTGGCACACGACCGTATGTCCCCTGAGACATATGGTCCGTGAGCGGGCCATATGTCCGGGAACGGCATTGATCGTGCGCGCAGGAACGCACAGCATCATAGATTGCAATGATGCTGTGTACGTCGGGTCAGATCTTATGAGTGCAGGACAATAGCACCGTGGCCGGCCCGACGTGCACAGCATCATTGCAATCTATTATGCTCTGTGCTCCCGTGCGCACGATCAATGCCACTCGGGGACATATGGCCCGCTCACAGGTCATGTGCAAGGGCCCTAATTCTGGTAAAATGAAGACTTTGCTACCCATAAGAGGGAGTTTCCAAAAATACCTTTTTTGTTTATGGACGTGACTACTTGGCTCATCACTTTGGGTGTCGTTAGAAAATATTCTTCTCCTAACTTCTCCTCTCCTGTGATTTGTTGTCTGGGATTCTTCTGCTCGGATACAGAGTGAAGGACATACTACATTTGTCCCATATACATCTCTTGGACTATATTGATTTGATGCAATGTTCATTTCTTGTGTATCTTATTAAGTGCAGTAATTCTTCTTTTCGGCTCTTGAGTGCATGCTTTGTGGGCGATGGGACAAAGCGTTTTCCTTTCCTTCCCCCCTCCTTTTTGTTTCCATATATATAAAAAAAATATACAAAAAATATATAAAAAATAGAAAATTTTAAAAACAAAAAATATAAATGGGAGGAAGGAAAAAAATACAAAAAAATGATAATATAAATAACAAAAAATATATAGATATAAAAAATATATAAAAATATATAATACAAAAACACAAAAAATATATATAATTAATATCAATTAATGACTGAACAACACTAAAATGAGGGATATTTATTAAGTCACAAAATAAGAGGCATAAATCATGTAGTTTAAATTCACACAGGTCAAGCAATATGAGTAATAACTAATTTTGCACATAATTGATGGTGTAATTAGAGTGTAGGGTTAATTTAAGATACTTATGTCACCCCCCCCCCTTTTTAATCAATCATGGTCACTAACTATGTGTATCAAATAAGTCACTATATTTTGTTTTTTCTTTATTATATATATTCTTAGTTTGTTTTATGTTTGTGACCCCCGAGCACAATTTATTATGTATTAATATAGGGTTCCCCCTTTTTATTTGGATTTAAGTATTGTTTATATAGGTCATTTATCCTGGTTCGTTTTTCTTTTTCTCCCTTTGCTCTGTCCCCTCGCCCACAGGGTATTCTTTGTAAGCGCAGACAGCGCCTCTACCTTGATATGTGGCTTCCGGCATTTGGCATGCAGCCAGTGCTTCTTGAGCCTGCACAGTCTGCTGTTTCCGCTATTTGGAACGCAGTACGCGCCGGCTCGGCTGCACGCATGAGCAGACGGCACTTCCAGTCGCTGTCTGTTCTGGGTGTCGATCAGCAGCCATGCTGGAGTTCCACTGAAGGTACATGCCTTCCTCTCCTCTTTCCTCCTCCTCTCCTCCCCCTAGAGGGTGGGTAGGCAGGGTCATTTGCTTAACACAGCACATGGAACGCCCATGACACAGGTGATAATGAATATTCCTGATTATTATGCATATATATATATATTAGTCTATGTGGCATTTAGGAACAGGCACTCCTGAGGAAGCCAGCAGAGCCTGACAATACGCGTTGGGCTTTCTTCCTGACCACCACGCATACCCCCACTATGTCATCCAAATGATAAGTATTTTAGTCCTCCATTTTTTGTTGATGGATTTCATGCACTTTAATTCGCAGTATATTCATTTATGTGTAGGCGTGTCCATGTTGTTGTGGTGAGCCAGAGTGGCATGTGTATATGGTTGATTCACATGGCCTTGATTTGTTGTATACAATGATTTTAAACTGATTCCTGTTGTGTCTGTTGCTTTAAGTAAATTTTATATATTTTTAGATGTGCGGTTCTTATCTCGGTATTCTCTTTCTTTCTTGAACTATACTGTGTATTCAATACCGTGTGTCGGCACTCTTATTTTATTTTTGATGTGCACCCGTTCTCTGGAATACCACAAACATTATGTCGTGCTGAGCGTGCAGTAAATAAATTAGCAGTGGGGCAGTGTTGGGCTCTAAAGTAATGGGAGCGGCTGGGCTCCAACTACCAGGGGGACGTCTACTTGGGCTCCTTATTGAGATACTTTACATATTAATAAAACCGATTTTATATATCAAATAAAAGAAACAGGGCAGTAATACTAGTATATTTTAATGTAAATCATAGAAACTAATGTGGTGATGTTATTAGCTCAGTAAGTAAAATCCAGGTGACAGTGTCCCTTTAACCTCTTGGGGACACGGGGAGTACCTGTACTCCCTGATGTCTCAGGACTTAAGGACACAGGGCGTACAGGTACGTCCTGTGTATTTCCGATCACCGCAGTCCGGTGCGCAGTGATCGGAACAGACTCTGTGACAATGCCGAAGGGGTCCTGTGACCCCCCGTATCGGCGATCACTGCAAACCGCAGGTCAATTCAGACCAGCGGTTTGCATCGCTTTCGGAAGTTTCTACTCCTCGCGGTCCGTGACCGCGGGGATCAGAAACTTCAAAATGCCTTTTTTTTTTTTTATGTTTAATTCCCCCCCCTGCAGCCTTCTTTGTGATGTGGCGGCGGGCGCAGCGGGCAGGGGGTGTAGGCGGCAGGGCGGGCGGTCGCGCGATCATCCGCCTGCCCTCCCTCTCATTTTCAGGATGGCCGAGCTTGTAAAGCACAGTGTCAGCACATTGCTGACACTCTGCTTGAAACGGCTGACATAATCACACAGATGTCAGCTGTTTAACCCTTTCCATGTGGCAGTCCGTAGGGACCGCTGTATGGAAGGGGTTAACAGGGAGGAAGCTCCCTCCCTCTCCTATCGGGGGCTGCTGTGCCTTTTCAGCCCCCCGATTCTTGACAGGATCACAGAGAGAGGGGGCCCCCCTCCCTCCCCATCACCCGCTGTTCTGTTGTGGCAGCAGGTGGTGGTTGCCATGGCAACCGGACGCCTTCACAGGCTTCTGGCTTTCCATGGTGCTAATCAGACTTCTGCTAAAGGCAGAAGCCTGATCAAACCAAGTGTAAAGTGAAAATACAGTACAGTACACTATATAGTGTACTGTATTGTATTATACAGACATGAGACCCACTGGATCTTCAAGAACCAAGTGGGTCTGGGTAAAAAAAAAAAGTTAAAAATGTAATTCCCTACACGTTTGATATCACCGCATCCATAACAACCTGATCTATAAAACGGTCATGTTACTTTCCCCACACGGTGAACGCCTTAAAAAAATAAAATAAAAAAACTATGATGAAATTGAAATTTTGCCCACCTTACTTCCCCAAAAAGGTTATAAAAGTGATCAAAATAGTTGTATGTACGCCAAAATAGTAAAAAAAAAAAATGGTCACCGCATCACTCTAGATGAGACAATGGCCCATAAAATATATAAAAAAATACTGCTCTCAGACTAAAACATGATTTTTTGGTAAAAAAAACGCTTATGTTAAACGTAAAAAAAAAAATTTAGACATATTAGGTATCGCCACATCCGTAAGAACCTGCTCTATAAAAGTACCACATGACCTAAACCCTGAGGTGAACACCGTAAAAAAAAAAAGTGTAAAAAAAGCCATTTTTTATCACCTTACATCACAAAAAGTGTAATAGCAAGCGATCAAAAAGTCGTATGCCCCCCAAAATAGTGCCAATCTAACCATCATCTCACCTCACAAAAATGGTACCATAACTAAGACATTCGCCAAAAAACAGAAAAACCTATGATTGTCAGACTATGGAGACACAAAAACATGATTTATTTGTATTTAAAAAATGATATTGTGTAAAACTTTAAAAAATAAAAGAAAGTATACATATTAGGTATTGCCACGTCCGTAACGAAAGACTGTATAAAAATATCATATGACATAACCCCTCTAATGAACACTGTCAATTTTTTTTAAATAAAAACTGTGCTAAAAAAACATTTGTTTTAGCACCTTACGTCACTAAAAGTGCAACACAAGTGATCAAAAAGGCATATGCCCCCCACAATGGTGCCAATCTAACCATCACCTCATCCCTACATAAGACAATCACAAAGTTTACAGAAATGCCCCATATGTGGTAATAAACTGCTGTATGGCCACACAGCAATGCACAGAAGGAAAGGAATGCCATATGGTTTTTGGAAGGCAGTTTTGCTGGACTGGTTTTTTGACACCATGTCCCATTTGAAGCCCCCCCTGATGTACCCCTAGAGTAGAAACTCCAAAAAGTGACCCCATTTTAGGCTACTTTCACACTAGCGTTCATAGGTCCGTTTGTGAGCTCCGTTTGAAGTAGCTCACGAGCGGACCCGAACGCCTCCGTCCAGCCCTGATGCAGTCTGAATGGAGCGGATCCACTCAGACTGCATCAGTCTGGCGGTGTTCAGCCTCCGCTCCGCTTGCCTCCGCACGGACAGGCGGACAGCTGAACGCTGCTTGCAGCGTTCAGCTGTGCGCCTGGCCGTGCGGAGGCGAGCGGATCCGTTCAGACTTACAATGTAAGTCAATGGGAACGGATCCGCTTGAAGATGTCACCATATGGCTCAATCTTCAAGCGGATCCGTCCCCCATTGACTTTACATTGAAAGTCTGAACGGATCCGCTCAGGCTACTTTCACACTTAGAATTTTTTCTAAGTTATTAATGCAGACGGATCCGTACTGAACGGAGCCTCCGTCTGCATTAATATGATCGGATCCGTTCAGAACGGATCCGATCGAACGCTAGTGTGAAAGTAGCCTAAGAAACTACACCCCTCAAGGTATTCAAAACTGATTTTACAAACTTTGTTAACCCTTTAATTGTTCCACAAGAGTTAATGGCAAATGGAGATGAAATTTCTGAATTTCTATTTTTTGTTACTTTGTCTCACAAAAAGTGTAATATAGAGCAACCAAAATCATATGTACCCTAAAATAGTACCAAAAAAACTGCCAGCTTATCCCATAGTTTCCAAAATGGGGTCACTTTTTTGGAGTTTCTACTCTAGGGGGGCATCAGGGGGCTTCAAATGGGACATGGTGTCTAAAAACCAATCCAGCAAAATCTGCCTTCCAAAAACCAAATGGCATTCCTTTCCTTCTGCGCCCTGCTGTGTGCCCGTACAGCAGTTTACAACCACATATGGGGCGTTTCTGTAAACTGCAGAATCAGAGTAATAAATATTGAGTTTTGTTTGGCTGTTAACCCTTGCTTTGTTCTGAAATTTCATCTCCATTTGCAAATAACTCTTGTGGAACACCTAAAGGGTTAACAAAGTATGAAAAACCTGTTTAAAATACCTTGAGGGGTGTAGTTTCCAAAATAGGGTCATTTTTGGGTGGTTTCTATTATGTAAGCCTCACAAAGTGACATCAGACCTGAACTTGTCTTTAAAAAGTGGGTTTTTGAAAATTTCTGAAAAATTTCAAGATTTGCTTCTAAACTTCTAAGCCTTGTAACGTCCCCAAAAAATAAAATGGCATTCCCAAAATGATTCAAACATGAAGTAGACATATGGGGAATGTAAAGTAATAACTATTTTTGGAGGTATTACTATGTATTATAGAAGTCGAGAAATTGAAACTTGGAAATTTGCTAATTTTCCCACATTTTTGGTAAATTTTGTATTTTATTTATATATATATAAAAAAAAAATGTTTACTCAGTTTAACCAGTGTAATGAAATACAATATGTGACAAAAAAACTGTCTCAGAATGGCCTGGATAAGTGAAAGAGTTTTAAAGTTATTTACACATAAAGTGACACTGGTCAGATTAGCAAAAAATGGCCTGGTCCTTAAGGTGAAAATGAGCTCGGTCGGGTCTATTTATAAGGTAGGAGGTATTTCCATGGGCTGAAAAGTCTCAATTGGCTGTCCTGTACCACCAGATGGATGGGTCATGGGTCAAACTACTTCACAATGTAAAAGAATATGGCGGATAGAATATCTCCATATGTTTGCATGTTCGGCGAATAGCGAACGGGCAAAGTTTGCTGCAAACCGACCGCCGGGTGAACCGCAAGGCCATCTCTACACCAGAGCACAAACAACCCGAGACACAACAGAAATGCATACATACTAAGGCCATGTTCACACACAAGGCCGCAGCCAGCATGCATCGCAGAACAAGCATGCATGGGGATACCCACAGCCAGTACCCAAAGCACATGCAGCTAGCCTGCACAGCACCACAGACATGAGCACAGAGATGCAGACATGGGACTCCACAAACACAGGCCGCAGTTCACACACTACACCACAGCCAGCACACAGTCCCCGGCAACCAGCATACACAGGTGTCCGCCTGCAGCCAGTATGGGAGGGAGCCTGCAGCCAGACTGCACTGCAACAGTGATAAGAACTGCACAGAGATGCAGTCAAAGGGAGAGTAACATTCACAGGCAGCCGTTCCACAAAACACTGCAGCCAGCAAGAAGCCCCAAGCAACCAGCATACATAGGAGACAGCCTGCAGCCAGTACGCAAGAAGGCATGCAGCCAGCCTACATGGCCAAAACTGTCACAGTGAACCACACCGTGAAACTGGAGATGCTAAAATTAGGAGTTATTGAACCATCTAAAAGTCGTCGATGTTCACCTGTAGTGACGGTCCAAGAAAAGATAGGACAATAAGATTTTGCATAGATTATGGTAGAATCAATACTATATCCAGTTTTGACAGTTGCTTGATGGCTCGCATTGATAATCTTATTGAAAGATTGGGAGGTGCCGCTTATATTTCTACCCTAGATTTGTGTAAGGGTTATTGGCAAATTCCTCTTGATTAGAAGTGAAAAAAAAATAGTTTTTTTTATGCCAAGTGGTTTGTATCAGTTTAAAAATATGCCATTTGGTCTTCATGATGCTCCAGCCACATTTCAGAGGACCATGGACATACTCTTAAAAGTTCATATGGAGTACAGTGCTGCTTACTTAGATGATGATGTCATATTAAGGAACTCATGGGAAAACCATTTACCAAACTTAAAAAAGGTAATAGCTGAGCTTGAGAAGGCAGGATTCATTCGCCGAACATGCAAACATATGGAGATATTCTATCCGCCATATTCTTTTACATTGTGAAGTAGTTTGACCCATGATCCATCCATCAGGTGGTACAGGACAGCCAATTGAGACTTTTCAGCCCATGGACATACCTCCTACCTTATAAATGGACCCGACCGAGCTCATTTTCACCTTAAGGACCAGGCCATTTTTAGCAAATCTGACCAGTGTCACTTTATGTGTAAATGACTTTAAAAAGCTTTAACTTATCCAGGCCATTCTGAGACTGTTTTTTTGTCACATAGTATTTCATGACACTGGTAAAACGGAGTAAAAAAATTACCAAAAATGTGGAAAAATTAGCAACTTTCCAAGTTCCAATTCTCGACTTCTATAATACATAGTAATCCACATAAATGTGCTTTGGGATTTCAGGAAACAAAGGGGGACATTTATCAAACTGGTGTAAAGTAGATCTGGATTAGTTGCCCATAACAACCAATCAGATTCCACTTTTCATTTTTGACAGCTCCTTTGGAAAATGAAAGGTGGAAATTGATTGGCTGCTATGGGCAACTAAGCCAGTTCTACATTACACCAGTTTGATAAATCTCCTCCAAAGTACATGGGATTTATTGTGGGTAATGGTAAGGTAAGGCCAAAAATGTCAAAAGTCCAACCTATTCAATCTGCTGGTATTTCAACCACAGAAAGAAAAACTCAAACTTTTTTAAGTCTTGTTGGTTACTAATGATGTTTTAGCCCAGAATTTCCTACCATAGTTGCTCCCCTAACTGACCTAAATGAAAAGAACAGCAAGGAGGATGTGGTATGGATGAGAGAATGTGATTTAGCTTTTCAGAAAATTAATAACATATTATGTAAAGAGTTTTTGAAAAAGGCCAAACTTAGACAAATCATTTATTGTACACACGGATGCATCTGGGGTTGGACTAGGTGCAGTCCTTAGCCAAGAGATCAATGTGAGGAGCACCCAGTTCTTCATTTGAGTAGGAAGCTATTTTCTTGTGAGCAAAAGTATTCCACTATAGAGAAAGAAGGGCTAGCAATTTAGTGGGCTTTGGAGGGTTTGTGTTACTATTTATTAGGAAGAGAATTAACTTTAATAATTGATCCTCATGCTCTTACTTGGATCCATGCCATGAAAAACAAAAATGCCAGAACAACAAGTTGATATCTGTCATTATAGCTAGTGATGCGTAAACTTCTGTATTGAAGTTCGGCGTATAGGGTTTGGGTTATATAAGAATTCCGCTCCCAGCGACCATAAGTTATGGTCCGTGGAAGCGGAATCAATAACGGAATTCATTATGGGGGTTTCACACTGTGGGAGAGATTTATCAAAACTGATTAAAGCAAAACTAGCTTAGTTACCCCTCGCAACCAATAAGATTCTTTAATTTTCCAAAACAGCTCTGAAAAATTAAAGGTGGAATCTAATTGGTTGCCACAAACAATTAAGTCTGTTTACCTTTGCACCAGTTTTGATAACTCTCCCCCTAAGCGGTCCGCAAATTGCTGATCCGGAAAACATGAATGCCACCCATGTGCGTTCCAAAATTTGCCCATAGCAATTAATCAGATTCCACCTTTCATTATCCAAGGGAGCTGTGAAAAATGAAAGGTGGAATCTGATTGGTTGCTAGATTGCTATGAGCAAATAAGGCATTTTTCCGTTATACCAGTTTGACAAATCTCCCCCATAGTGTCCAGATGTAATAAACATTGCTCTTTTATACTTCATTTTGAGACGGTTTCCTTAGTTTTTTTTTTGTTTGTTTTTTTGTTTCTCCTTAACCCCTTAGGGACTCAGCCCTATTTCACCTTAAGGACTTGGCCATTTTTTGCTAATCTTACTTAGTGTCACTTTAAGTGCTGATAACTTTAAAATGCTTTGACTTATCAGGGCCATTCTGAGATTGTTTTTTCGTCACATAATGTACTTCATGACACTGGTAAAATGAAGTAAAAAAAAATCATTTTTATTTATAAAAAAATACCAAATTTACCCAAAATTTTTTAAAAATTTCAAATTTCCAAGTTTCTATTTCTCAACTTTTATAATACATAGTCATACCTCCAAAAATAGTTATTGCTTTACATTCCCCATATGTCTACTTCATGTCTACTTCATTTTGGGAATGATATTTTATTTTTTGGGGATGTTACAAGGCTTAGAAGTTTAGAAGCAAATCTTGAAATTTTCAAGACCAGTTCAGGTCTGAAGTCACTTTGGCTTACATAATAGAAACCACCCAAAAATGACCCCATTCTAGAAACTACACCCCTCAAGGTATTTAAAACTGCTTTTACAAATGCCGTTAACCCTTTAGGTGTTCCACAAGAATTAATGGAAAATAAAGATACAATTTAAAAATTTCAATTTTTTGGCAGATTTTTATTTTAATAATTTTTTTCCAGTTACAAAGCAAGGGTTAACAGCCAAACAAAACTCATTATTTATGGCCCTGATTATGTAGTTTACAGAAACACCCCATATGTGGTCGTAAACCGCTGTACGGGCACACGGCAGGGCACAGAAGGAAAGGAATGCCATACGGTTTTTGGAAGGCAGGTTTTGCTGGACTGGTTTTTTTGACACCCATGTCCCATTTGAAGCCCCCTGATGCACCCCTAGAGTAGAAACTCCATAAAAGTGACCCCATCAAAGAAACTACACCCCTCAAGGTATTCAAAACTGATTTTACAAACGTTGTTAACTGTTTAGGTGTTCCACAAGAATTAATGGAAAATAGAGATACAATTTCAAAATTTTACTTTTTTGGCAGATTTTCCATTTTAATAATTTTTTTTTGTTACAAAGCAAGGGTTAACAGCCAAACCAAACTCAATATTTATGGCCCTGATTCTGTAGTTTACAGAAACACCCCATATGTGGTCATAAACCGCTGTATGGGCACACGGCAGGGCGCAGAAGGAAAGGAATGCCATACGTTTTTTGGAAGGCAGGTTTTGCTGGACTGTTTTTTTTTTACACCATGTCCCATTTGAAGCCCCCCTGATGCACCCTACAGTAGAAACTCCATAAAAGTGACCCCATCTAAGAAACTACACCCCTCAAGGTATTCAAAACAGATTTTACTAACGTTGTTAACCCTTTAGGTGTTCCACAAAAGTTAATGGCAAATGGAGTTGAAATTTTAGAATTTCAATTTTTTGGCAAATTTTCCATTTTAATCCATTTTTCCCAGTAACAAAGCAAGGGTTAACAGCCAAACAAAACTCAATATTTATGGTCCTGATTCTGTAGTTTACAGAAAAACACCATATGTGGTCGTAAACCGCTGTACGGGCACACGACAGGGCGCAGAAGAAAAGGAATGCCATTTGGTTTTTGGAAGGGAGATTTTGTTGGACTGTTTTTTTTTTTTTGACACCATGTCCCATTTGAAGCCCCCCTGATGCACCCCTAGAGTAGAAACTCCCAAAAAGTGACCCCATTTTAGAAACTATGGGATAGGGTAGCAGTTTTGTTGGTACTAGTTTAGGGTACATACAATTTTTATTTGCTCTATATAACACTTTTTGTGAGGCAAGGTAACAAGAAATAGCTGTTTTGGCACAGTTTTTATTTTTTGTTATTTACAACATTCATCTGACAGGTTAGATCATGTGATATTTTTATAGACCAGGTTGTACCGGATGCGGCGATACCTAATATGTATACTTTTTTTAATTTATGTAAGTTCTACACAATGATTTCTTTTTTTGAAACAAAAAAAATCATGTTTTAGTGTTTCCATAGTCTGAGAGACATAATATTTTCAGTTTTTGGGCGATTACTTTGGATAGGGTATGATTTTTGCGGGATGAGATGACGGTTTTATTGTCACTATTTTGGGGGTGCATATGACTTTTTGATCGCTTGCTATTACACTTTTTGTGATGTAAGGTGACAAAAAATTGCTTTTTTTACACAGTTTTTATTTTTTTACGGTATTCACCTGAAGGGTTAGGTCATGTGATATTTTTATAGAGCAAGTTATTACGGACGCTGCGATACCTAATATGTATACTTTTTTTTATTTATGTAAGTTTTACACAATGATTTCATTTTTGAAGCAAAAAAAATCATGTTTTAGTGTTTCCATAGTCGGAGAACAATAATTTTTTCAGTTTTTGGGCAATTAATTTGGGTATTGGCACTATTTTGGGGTGCATATAACTTTTTGATCGTTTGCTATTACACTTTTTGTGATGTAAGGTGACAAAAAATGGTTTATTTAGCACAGTTTTTATTTTTTACGGTGTTCATCTGAAGGGTTAGGTCATGTGATATTTTTATAGAGCCGGTCGATACGGATGCGGCGATACCTAATATGTATACTTTTTTTTTTTTAGGTAAGTTTTACACAAAAATATCATTTTTTAAACAAAAAAAATATTCATGTTTTAGTGTCTCCATATTCTGAGAGCCATAGTTTTTACAGTTTTTGGGTGATTAGCTTAGGTAGGGCCTCATTTTTTGTGGGATGGGATGATGGTTTCTTTGGCACTATTTTGGGGTGCATATGACTTTTTGATCGCTTGCTAGTACACTTTTTGTGACGTAAGGTGACAAAAAATGGTTTATTTAGCACAGTTTTTATTTTTTATTTTTTACGGTGTTTCTCTGAAGGGTTAGGTCATGTGATATTTTTTTAGAGCCAGTCGATACGGACACGTCGATACCTAATATGTATGCTTTTTTTTTTCCTATTTTTTGCCAATTTGTTTTTACTTTATTTGGAGAAAATGACTTTTTGGTTTATTTTTACTTGAAACTTTAAATTTTTGGGGGGATACCTTTTATTTTTTCAACTTTTTTTTTACTTTATTTTTTGTTCCACTTTGGGATTTCAACTTTTGGGGGTCTAATCCCTTTTACAATGCATTCTAATACTTCTGTATTGGAATGCATTGGCTGTATGATTAATACAGAGGGCTGGATCTCACAGGCTCATCACCGGAAGGCAGCACAATGCCTTCCTTAGACATCGCGCTGCCTTCCATGCTATCGGGTCCCCCCTACAGCCGCATGGAGACCCGATGGCACTGCCACATGCTGCCGCAACCGCAGGTAGAAGCCGCAAACCGCAGGTCTGAATTGACCTGCGGTTTGCGGCGATCGCCGACACGGGGGGGTCACGGGACCCCCACTCCCGGCATTGTGACAGGATGCCGGCTGAATGATTTCAGCCGACATCCTGTCACAATTAACCCCCGCCGCGCCGCAATGTAAATTTTAACTTGGGACGTACCGGTATGCCCTAAGTCCTTAAAGGGTTAAATCCCAGCATCTTTTGGCTTGGTCTAAAGATGAGCGAATCAAAGCTGACGAAGTCGAATTTGTTCCGAATTTCAGGAAAAATTTGATTTTGAACGAATGCGAATTTATTCACGCTTCGTGGTAATGAATCGCATTTTTTCCTAACATGGCGGCTACACGTGTAAGGACATGGGGCAAGGAACTCTGGGAAGGCTGGATGACCCATAATGCCATAAATGCAGCAAATCAGCAGCCAGCCACCCCCCCCCCCCGGTGATGTCAGAGCCCTATAAATACGGTGGCCATCTTAGATTCTGCCATTCACCATCGTACTTTGTTCAGGGACAGATGTTTATGCAGGCGCTAGGGAGAGGGAAAATATTAGCATTCTTAATACAGAATGCTTAGTAAAATAGGGATGGAGGAGTTAAAAAAAAAAAAATATATATATATATATATATATTTAACTCACCTCATCCACTTGTTCGCACAGCCCAGCTTATCTTCTGTCTTCTTCTTTGATGCCAGGAAAAGGACCTGTGGTGTCGTCACTGAGATCATCACATGGTCCATGCCATGATCCATCACAATCCCTATTTTACTAAGCATTCTGTATTAAGAATGCTATTATTTTCCCTTATAACCATGTTATAAGGGAAAATAATAATGATCGGGTCCCCATCCTGATCATATTCTAGCAACCATGTGTGAAAATCGCACCCCATCCGCACTTGCTTGCGGATGCTTGTGATTTTCACGCAGCCCCATTCACTTCTATGGGGCCTGCGTTGCATGAAAAACGCACAATATAGAGCATGCTGCGATTTTCACGCAATGCACAAGTGATGTGTGAAAATCACTGCTAATGTGCACAGCCCCATAGAAATGAATGGGCCTGGATTCAGTGCGGGGGCAATGCGTTCACCTCACGCATTGCACCCACGCGGAAATATCGTCCGTGTGAGTACAATACGAGAAAAATAGATGCTGTTCACATTTGGTGTTATTTTCCCTAAAAACATTTGTCAGTTAAGTACAATGCGAGAAAAATAGACGCTGTTTACATTTGGTGTTATTTGTAGTGTTCAGCAAGCATGCTCGGCCGAACCACAGTTCGGCTCAAGCATCGTTATGCTCAGTGGCACATCATGGTGTTCGGCCAAATATCACGTGTGCTCAAGTGCGATGCTCGAGTCAGGGTATTTAAATCTAATTTACCCTCTATTTTTGAAAAGTTTATGGCGGGATTCGAACTCACAACCTTCTACATTACAGCGAAGAATGTTAACCACTACACTATAGAGCTGCATGGCCAGTCACTTTAACCCCTTAAGGACACAGGGCGTACCGGTACGCCCTATTTCCCGAGTCCTTAAGGACCAAGGGCGTACCGGTACGTCCTGACTTAAAATCGGCATTCCGGCGCCGCGGGGGTTAATCGGAACGGGATTTCGGCTGAAATCATTCAGCCGGCATCCCGTAACAACGCAGGGGGGGGTCATTTGACCCCCCCGTATCGGCGATCGCAGAAAACCGCAGGTCAATTCAGACCTGCGGTTTTCTGCGTTTCCGGTCCATTCGGGTGTCCGGTGACCCGATGAACCGGAAAAAGACTGCGATCGGTGGCGTAATTATACACCACCAATCGCAGTCCGAGGATTTGAGGAGGCGGTGCTGGCCCTGGTGCTGAACACTGCTGTCCAGGGTGCTGATTGGTGCAGGGGAGAGAGGCGCGAGATTCAAACTTCCTGCGCTCCTCTCTCCCCTCCTCTTCCTGTTCTGCACGAGCACCCGGCAGCATCGTCCAGCACCAGCTCCTGTGTCCCCCTAATCGCCATCCATCACCCTCCTGCACCCATCGCCACCCAGGTAGGTTAGGGTCAGTGAGGGAGAGGCATCGTTAGGCAGGGAAAGAAGGGAAAAGTTAGTTAGGAAAAAAAAAAAAAAAAAAACTTTTAACTTTTACACAAATCTTTTTTTGATCCATCAGACCCCAGACCCCCCCCTGCCACTTGCCCCCCCCTACCAGCCCCCCACCACCACCAGCCCCCCCACCCACCCCCCCACCACTCCCCCCAACCCCCCCCATCCCCCCACCACCACCACTAGCCCCCTCACCACCACTTTTTTTTCTGCGTTCGCTGACTGGTCGGCACTTTTTAGCGTCCGTCCACTGTTAGCGCATCGCCTGCCCCACCGCTGATCAGCGTTGTACCGCTAATCAGCAACTTTTTTTTTTTCCTAACACTTGCCCTTTTTTCCTTTTTTTAGTACGCGAACACCCGTTGCCCCCACACACACGCACATATAATAAAGTTTTACACACACGCACACCTACACGCACACACACCCATGGCCCGCCGGGTGTTCTCGGCCGAGGAGGCATATGCCCAGATTGCCTCCGACTCCGAGAGCCCCAGTGAGGATGAGGATGACCCCACATTCCTCTTATCATCAGCATCCTCCTCATCATCATCGGATGACGATGAGCCACCAAGGCGGCGGAGACGCCGCCAGGCGGAGCCAGGGGCCGCACATGCTAGGGATCCTGTGGCCCACCCTAGTACGAGCCGCCCTGGGGTTCGTACTGGTTTCCCGGCCCACCAAATAAGTTCACCGGAGACCCCTGCCGATGAACTTAGCTGGTGTCCCCCAGTGGACTTTGAGCCTGAGATTCCGGATTTCGCTGGCAATCCTGGAATCCAGATTCCCACAGTGGGGTTTAGTGAAATTGACTATTTTAGTTTTTTTTTCAGTAACCCACTGGTGAATTTGATGGTGGAGCAGACGAATCTGTACGCCCAACAGTTCGTCGCTCAAAACCCAGGCTCAGTTTTGGCTAGACCCGGTGGCTGGACGCCGGTCAGTGCAGCCGAAATGAGGACATTTTGGGGCCTCGTGCTGCATATGGGTCTAGTCCAAAAACCCAGTGTCAGGCAATACTGGAGTGGGGACGTCCTGTACCAGACCCCACTGTACAGTATGGTCATGACACGCTCCCGGTTTGAGGCCATCCGGAAATGTCTGCATTATTCCGATAATGCAGCATGTCCACCCCGAGGTGATCCTGCCTATGACCGGCTGTATAAGATACGGCCTGTCATCGATCACTTTGGGGCCACATTTCAGCAGGCCTACGTACCTGGAAGGGAGGTCGCGGTTGATGAGTCGCTCATTGCGTTCAAGGGGAGACTCAGTTTCCGCCAATATATTCCCACAAAGCGAGCGAGGTATGGCGTGAAGCTATACAAAATTTGTGAGAGTACCTCAGGGTACACTTACAAATTTCGTGTGTACGAGGGGCGAGATTCCCGTATTCAACCCCCAGAATGTCCCCCCACTCTGGGTGTTAGCGGGAAACTCGTGTGGGACCTTATGTACCCACTGCTGGATAATGGTTACCACTTGTACGTGGATAACTTTTATACCAGCATTCCCTTGTTCAGGTCCCTTGCCGCCAGATCTACGTTCGCTTGTGGGACCGTGCGGAAAAATCAGCGCGGCCTCCCTGCCTACCCCCTCCAGGTACCTATCCCCAGGGGTGAGACCCGTGCACTTACCAGTGGAAACCTGTTGCTGGTCAGGTATAAGGACAAGAGGGATGTCCTTATGCTGTCCACAATCCACGGTAACGGCACCACCCCAGTCCCTGTGCGAGGTACCGCGGCAACGGTCCTCAAGCCCGATTGTATCGTCGACTACAATCGGTATATGGGAGGAGTTGATCTCTCGGATCAAGTCCTCACGCCATATAACGCCATGCGCAAAACCCGGGCATGGTACAAAAAAGTTGCGGTCTACTTGGTGCAGGTTGCCATGTACAACTCTTTTGTACTATCCCGAAGCGCTGGCAGCACAGGGACATTCCTCCAATTCTATGAGGCAGTCCTCAAGGACCTGATCTTTTCGGACCGGGAAAGAGCAGGCCGGAGTACCTCGGGAACTGGAGGCGCCCGGATCGTCCCTGGCCAACACTTTCCAGGTGTGGTCCCCCATACTGGAAAGAAGGGACGAACCCCAAAAAAGTGCAGAGTGTGTCGCAGGAGGGGGATACGGAAGGACACCACCACTCAGTGCGACACGTGCCCCGATCATCCGGGCCTCTGCGTTATCGATTGCTTCAGGGAGTATCACACTTCCATGGAGTACTAAATTTTTATAATCCCCAACAGTTCACTAGAGAACATAAAACACTATGGCTCTCAGACTTTGGAGACACGAAAACTATTTTTCTTTCCCCCAAAAATATTAGTTTTAGTGCAGGCATCCTCAAACTGCGGCCCTCCAGATGTTGTAAAACTATAACTCCCAGCATGCCCAGACAACCTACAGCCATCAGCAGGGCATGGTGGGAATTGTAGTTTTACAACATCTGGAGGGCCGCAGTTTTAGGATGCCTGCTTAGTGTCTCCAAAGTCTGAGAGCCATACATATTGGGCATCGTCGCGTGCGTAAAAGTCGTCGCTATAAAAATAACTTTTGACCAAACGCCTCGGATGAACGGTGTTAAAAATATAAAATAAAAACGGTGCCAAAACGCCTATTTTTGGGCAAAATTTCAATTTAAATCCATTTTGCCGGTAATAAAGCAAGGGTTAACAGCCAAACAAAACTAAATATTTATTGCCCCGATTCTGTCGTTTGCAGAAACACCCCATATGTGGTCGTAAATGGCTATATAGCCGCACGGCAGGGCATAGAACGAAGGGAACGCCATACGGTTTCTGGAAGGCAGATTTTGATGGACAGTTTTTTTTTTTACACCATGTCCCATTAGAAGCCCCCCCTGATGTAGCCCAGACTAGAAACTCCAAAAAAGTGACCCCATCTAAGAAACTACACCCCTCAAGGTATTCAAAAGTTACTTTACAAACTATGTTAACCCTTTAGGTGTTCCACAAAACTAAATAGCGAATGTAGAAACAATTTTAGATTTTTTTTTTTTGTTACATTGCCTCAAAAAAGAGTAATATAGAGCAACCAAATATCAAATTTACCCCAAAAATAGTCCCAAAACAACAACCACCTTATCCCGTAGTTTCCTAGATGGGGTCACTTTTATGGAGTTTCTACTCTAGGGGTGCATCAGGGGGCTTGAAAGGGTACATGGTGTAAATAAACCAGTCCAGCAAAATCTGCCTTCCAAAAACCATATGGCGTTCCCCTTCTTCTATGTCCTGCCGTTTAGCCAAATAGTAGTTTACCACCACATATGGGGTGTTTCTGCAAACTACAGAATCAGGGCAACCCATTTTGAGTGTTGTTTGGCAGTTAACCCTTGTTTTACTCCTAGAAAAAATTGATTATATTGGAAAATTTTCCAAAAAATTGAAATTTCATAATTGTTTCTCCATCTGCCATTAACTCTTGTGGAACACCTAAAGGGTTAACAAAGTTTGTAAACCCAGTTTTGAATACCTTGAGGGGTGTACTTTCTTAGATGGAGTCACTTTTTTGAAATTTCTATTCTAGGGGTGCAACAGGGGGCTTCAAATGGGACATGGTATAAACAAAACCAGTCCTGCAAAATCTGCCTTCCAAAACCCATATGGTGTTCCCCTCCTTCTATGTGCTACCGTTCGGCCAAACAGTAGTTTACGACCACATATGGGGTGTTTTTGCAAACTACAGAATCAGGGCAACCCATTTTGAGTGTTGTTTGGCAGTTAACCCTTATTTTACTCCTGGAAAAAATTTATTATATTGGAAAATTTTCCAAAAAATAGAAATTTCAAAATTGTTTCTCCATCTGCCATTAACTCTTGTGGAACACCTAAAGGGTTAATAAAGTTTGAAAAAACAGTTTTGAATACCTTGAGGGGTGTAGTTTCTAGAATGGGGTCATTTTTGGGAGGTTTCTATTATCTAAGCCTCACAATATGACTTCAAACCTGAACTGGTCCATAAAAAGTGGGATTTTGAAGATTTCTCAAAAATTTCTAAATTTGCTTCTAAACTTCTAAGCCTTGTAACATCCCCAAAAAATAAAATATCATTCCCAAAATGCTACAAACATGAAGTAGACATATGGGGAATGTAAAGTCATCACAATTTTTGGGGGTATTACTATGTATTACAGAAGTAGAGAAACTGAAACTTTGAAATTTGCTAATTTTTCAAAATTTTTGGTAAAAAATGTATTTTTTTATGCAAAAAAAATAACTTTTTTGACCCAATTTTAGCAGTGTCATGAAGTACAATATGTGACGAAAAAACAATCTCAGAACGGCCTGGGTAAGTCAAAGCGTTTGAAAGTTATGAGCACTTAAAGGGACACTGGTCAGATTTGCAAAAAATGGCCCGGTCCTTAAGGTGAAAATGAGCCCGGTCCTTAAGGGGTTAAAAAAAAAAAAAAAAAAAAAAAAAAAGAGACTTCTGCTGTATAGGAATAATTATTAATACTACGTATTTCTATACAGCAGAAGTCACATATTATTATTTTTTTGTAACTGGCCATGCAGCTCTATAGTGTAGTGGTTAACATTCTAGGCTGTAATGTAGAAGGTTGTGAGTTTGAATAGAGGCAAAATTTAATTTAAACATATATATATATATATATATATATATATATAGAGAAGGAAAGTCCGCAGCACTCCTTTAAGTAAAAAAGTGAATTTTATTCACACATGTCAGACAACGTTTCGGTCCTCTCACAGGACCATTTTCATTTACAGGACCACTTGACTTGAAAATGGTCCTGTGAGAGGACCGAAACGTTGTCTGACATGTGTGAATAAAATTCACTTTTTTACTTAAAGGAGTGCTGCGGACTTTCCTTCTCTACTGAATTTGTCCCATATCGAGGGACCATACACACAAAACGGATTCCAAAAAAGTTGGGACACTAAACAAATTGTGAATAAAAACTGAATGCAATGATGTGGAGATGGCAAATGTCAATATTTTATTTGTAATAGAATGTAGATGACAGGTCAAACGTTTAATCCGAGTAAATGTATTATTTTAAAGGAAAAATGCGTTGATGCTAATTTTCACGGTGTCAACAAATCCCCCAAAAGTTGGGACAAGTAGCAATAAGAGGCTGTAAAAAGTAAATTTGAGCATAGCGAAGAGCTGGAAGACCAATTAACACTAATTAGGTCAATTGGCAACATGATTGGGTATAAAAAGAGCTTCTCAGAGTGGCAGTGTCTCTCAGAAGCCAAGATGGGTAGAGGATCACCAATTCCCACAATGTTGCGCAGATAGATAGTGGAGCAATATAAGAAAGGTGTTACCCAGCGAAAAATTGCAAAGACTTTGCATCTATCATCATCAACTGTGCATAACATCATCCGAAGATTCAGAGAATCTGGAACAATCTCTGTGCGTAAGGGTCAAGGCCGTAAAACCATACTGGATGCCCGTGATCTCCGGGCCCTTAAACGACACTGCACCACAAACAGGAATGCTACTGTAAAGGAAATCACAGAATGGGCTCAGGAATACTTCCAGAAACCATTGTCAGTGAACACAATCCACCGTGTCATCCGCCGTTGCCAGCTGAAACTCTACAGTGCAAAGAAGAAGCCATTTCTAAGCAAGATCCACAAGCTCAGGCGTTTTCACTGGGCCAGGGATCATTTAAAATGGAGTGTGGCAAAATGGAAGACTGTTCTGTGGTCAGACGAGTCACGATTCAAAGTTCTTTTTGGAAATCTGGGACGCCATGTCATCTGGACCAAAGAGGACAAGGACAACCCAAGTTGTTATCAACGCTCAGTTCATAAGCCTGCATCTCTGATGGTATGGGGTTGCATGAGTGTGTGTGGCATGGGCAGCTTGCATGTCTGGAAAGGCACCATCAATGCAGAAAAATATATTCAGGTTCTAGAACAACATATGCTCCCATCCAGACGTCATCTCTTTCAGGGAAGACCCTGCATTTTTCAACAAGATAATGCCAGACCACATTCTGCATCGTGGCTGCGTAGGAGAAGGATCCGGGTACTGAAATGGCCAGTCTGCAGTCCAGATCTTTCACCTATAGAGAACATTTGGCTCATCATAAAGAGGAAGGTGCAACAAAGAAGGCCCAAGACGATTGAACAGTTAGAGGCCTGTATTAGACAAGAATGGGAGAGCATTCCTATTTCTAAACTTGAGAAACTGGTCTCCTCGGTCCCCAGACGTCTGTTGAGTGTTGTAAGAAGAAGGGGAGATGCCACACAGTGATAAAAATGGACTTGTCCCAACTATTTTGGGATTTGTTGACACCATGAAATTCTGATTCAACATATTTTTCCCTTAAAATGGTACATTTTCTCAGTTTAAACTTTTTTGTTCTGTGATTTATGTTCTATTCTGAATAAAATATTAGAAGTTGGCACCTCCACATCATTGCATTCAGTATTTATTCACGATTTGTATAGTGTCCCAACTTTTTTGGAATCCGGTTTGTGTATATATATATATATATATATATATATATATATATATACACACGTTTTTAACCATAATATATTTACATATATTATATATTTAGAATGTATAATATATTATATGTAAATATATTATGGCTAAAACATCAGTAGTAGTTTACCACATATTATGCATTCATATACAATATATCAGAAGTAACATAGTACATAAGGCCGAAAAAAGACATTTGTCCATCCAGTTCGGCCTGTCATCCAGCAAGTTGATCCAGAGGAAGGCAAAAAAAAAAACTGTGAGGTAGAAGCCAATTTTCCTCACTTTAGGGGAATAAAAATTCCTTCCCAACTCCAATCAGGCAATCAGAATAAATCCCTGGATCAACGACCCCTCTCTAGAAGCTATAGCCTGTAATATTATTACGCTCCAGAAATACATCCAGGCCCCTCTTGAATTCCTTTATTGTACTCACCATCACCACCTCCTCAGGCAGAGAGCTCCATAGTCTCACTGCTCTTACCGTAAAGAATCCTCTTCTATGTTTGTGTACAAACCTTCTTTCCTCCAGACGCAGAGGATGTCCCCTCGTCACAGTCACAGTCCTGGGAATGAATAGATGATGGGATAGATCTCTGTACTGACCCCTGATATATTTATACATATTAATTAGATCTCCTCTCAGTCATCTTTTTTCTAAAGTGAATAACCCTAATTTTGATAATCTTTCAGGGTACTGTAGTTGCCCCATTCCAGTTATTACTTTAGTTGCCCTCCTCTGGACCCTCTCCAGCTCTGCTATGTCTGCTTTGTTCACTGGAGCCCAGAACTGTACACAGTACTCCATGTGTGGTCTGACTAATGATTTGTAAAGTGGTAGGACTATGTTCTCATCACGGGCATCTATGCCCCTTTTGATGCAACCCATTATCTTATTGGCCTTGGCAGCAGCTGCCTGACACTGTTTTTTGCAGCTTAGTTTGCTGTTTATTAAAATTCCTAGATCTTTTTCCATGTCAGTGTTACCGAGTGTTTTACCATTTAATAAGTACGGGTGACTTGCATTATTCCTTCCCATGTGCATAACCTTACATTTGTCAGTGTTAAACCTCATCTGCCACTTATCTGCCCAAGCCTCCAATCTATCCAGATCGCTCTGTAGTAGTATACTGTCCTCTTCAGTGTTAATTACTTTACACAGTTTAGTGTCATCTGCGAAAATTGCAAGCCTTCTACAAGATCATTAATAAATATATTGAAGAGAATAGGGCCCAATACTGACCCCTGAGGTACTCCACTAGTGACAGTGACCCAATCTGAGTGTTTACCATTAATAACCACCCTCTGTTTTCTATCATTGAGCCAGTTACTTACCCACTTACAGACGTTTTCTCCCAGTCCGAGCATTCTCATTTTATATACTAACCTTTTATGTGGTACAGTGTCAAATGCTTTGGCGAAGTCGAGATATACGACATCCATTGATTCGCTGCTGTCAAGTCTAGAACTTACCTCCTCATAGAAACTGATTAAATTTGTTTGACATGACCGATCTCTCACGAGGCCATGCTGATATGGCGTTATTTGCTTATTTCCGTTAAGATGCTCTAACATAGCATCTCTCAGAAAACCTTCAAACAGTTTACCCACAACAGATGTTAAACTTACCGGCCTATAGTTTCCAGGCTCTGTTTTTGGACCCTTTTTGAATATTGGCACCACATTTGCAATGCGCCAATCCTGTAGGACATTCCCTGTCAATATATAATCTGCAAATATCAGAAATAAGGGTCGGGCTATGACATTACTTATTTCCCTTAGGATACGGGGGTGTATGCCATCCGGTCCTGGCGATTTGTCTATTGTAATCTTTTTAAGTCGCTTTTCACTTCTTCCTGGGTCAGACAGGACATTTTTAATGGGGAATTTATTTTAATATACAGCATGTCATCTGACAGTTTATTTTCCTCAGTGAATACATTGGAGAAAAAAATATTTAACAGCTTTGCTTTCTCCTCGTCGCTCTCTGCGACTCCCCCCTCATTACTCTTTAACGGGCTGACACCTTCAGATTTATACTTTTTAACATTTATATAATTGAAGAACATTTTAGGGTTAGTTTTACTCTCTTTGGCAATTAATCTCTCAGTCTCTAGTTTGGCCGCTTTTATTTGTTTTTTACATGTTCTATTTTTTTCCTTATAGTTTTTCAGTGCTTCCGTGCTACCTTCCTGTTTTAGTGTTTTATATGCTTTCTTTTTGTCATTTATTGCTTTCTTTACAGTTCTATTTATCCACATTGGTTTCTTTTTGTTCCTTAACCTTTTATTCCCATACGGTATGTACCTCTCACAATGAGATTTTAGAATGCTTTTAAAGATATCCCATTTTGTGGCTGTATTTTTATTTGTGAGGACTTTATCCCATTTAGTTTGGCCTATGGCCTCTCTTAGTTGGCTAAATTTAGCTTTTTTGAAGTTTGGTATTTTTGTTCCTCCCTGTAGAAACGCTCTCTTGAATGATAATTGGAAGGTTATTACTTTGTGGTCACTATTTCCCAGGTGTCCCCTAACCTGCACGTCTGTTGTTCTGTCAGGCCTATTGGTTAATACTAAGTCCAGTATGGCCGTTCCTCTAGTCGGGTCCTGAAACAGTTGGAAGAGGTAATTGTCTTTGGTTATTGCCAAGAACCTGTTTCCTTTATGAGATATACAAGTTTCAGTTTCCCAGTCTATATCTGGGTAGTTGAAGTCCCCCATAATAACCACCTCATTATGATTTGCCGCCTCGTCTATCTCGTTTAGTAGTAGATTTTCTGTGGACTCTGGTATATTAGGTGGTTTATAGTAAACTCCTATTAGTAATTTATTATTGTTTTTAGCGCCATGTATATCTACCCACAGTGACTCCACTTGTTCATGTCCGTCACTTATATCTTCACAGAGTGTGGTCTTTAGACCGGACTTTACATAAAGGCAGACGCCTCCCCCTCTCCGGTTTTGATGATCCTTCCTACACAGACTGTAACCTTGTACATTAACTGCCCAGTCATAGCTATCATCCAGCCATGTCTCAGTTATTCCCACTATGTCATAGTCCTCCTCACACATCACTAATTCCAGTTCACCAGTTTTATTAGTCAGGCTTCTGGCATTAGTATACATACATTTGAGAGGTTTATGTATATTTTTTACTCTACACCTTTCCTTCTGAACTGTTCTAGTCCCTCCTTCCATTCCTCCCCCAGTCTCACTACCTTGCCCCCGGTCTCTATCTGCACTATCTTCCCATTCTATAACATAATTACCCTCCCCCCCAGTCCCTAGTTTAAACACTCCTCCAACCTTCTAGCCATCTTCTTCCCCAAAACAGCTGCCCCTTCCCCATTGAGGTGCAGCCCGTCCCTACGATAGAGTCTGTAGCCGAGCGAGAAGTCGGCCCAGTTCTCCAGGAACCCAAACCCCTCCTTCCTACACCAGTTCTTGAGCCACTTGTTAATTTCCCTAATCTCCCGCTGCCTCCCTTGTGTGGCCCGTGGTACAGGTAGTATTTCGGAAAATACTACCTTTGAGGTCCTTGCCCTCAGCTTTTGACCTAAATCCCTGAAATCATTTTTAAGGACTCTCCACCTACCCCTAACTTTGTCATTGGTTCCGATATGGACCATGACCGCTGGATCTTCTCCAGCCCCTCCCAGTAATCTGTCAACCCGATCCGT
The DNA here is from genome assembly GCF_014858855.1 of Bufo gargarizans. Classification (NCBI taxonomy): domain Eukaryota; kingdom Metazoa; phylum Chordata; class Amphibia; order Anura; family Bufonidae; genus Bufo; species Bufo gargarizans. Next base: position 142,223,564 of record NC_058088.1, read on the forward strand.
GATGTGTCGAACTCTAGCGCCAGGAAGACAGCACACTGTTCGGCAATCACGGTCTTTGTGACAGATTTCCCTATCTGTTCCCCTAATAATTGAGTCTCCCACTACCAGCAACTGTCTGGCCTGCCCTGCTCTCCTGGTCCCCTGCTTACCGGAGCTGGCATTCCCCTGACTGGCAGAGGAAGTGTCTGACTGCGGCAGTGCCATCCCTGGACTGACATCTCCCTCATCTGCCAAACGTGCAAACTTGTTGGGGTGTGTCAGATCAGGGCTAGCCTCCCTGGCACTCTTCCCTCTACCACGCTTTCTAACTGTTACCCAGCTAGCTACCTTACTTTCCTCAGCCTCCTCTCTGTCACCCTCCCCCTCATCTACCCCAAAGAGTGCTTGCTCGGTGAGAAGCAAACTCTTTTGCAAATTGTCAATGCCTCTCAGTGTTGCAACTTGCCCATTTAGAGATTTGATTTGCGATTCCAAACAGGTAATTTGCTCACATCTTGACAAAGATATACACCCTTGAACTCCTGTTCCAGGACTGCATACATCATGCAAGATGTGTACTGGACTGCGTTGTCAATTGTGCAACACATACTAAATGGGGATTACACCAAGAAAGCAAAAAATACAATATAATGTAGTACTAAGAAACTGGCTAATTACAGTCCCCCACTGAAGTCCCTGAATCTAAAGTCACTTAATCTTAAGTCACACACTTACGCAACCACACTTAATCAACCACGCGTCGCGGTCAAACTCGCGTTATATATCTCCTTATATAAGCTCACTACACCAGCCTGGTTTGTTTCACCTCTGGATTCAAAAAGGCTGTGCTGCTCACACTGCTGAGTTTTTATAGTCTCCTAATTAGACAACCACACCCGAATTAGACAGCCACACCCTAATTATATCTATCTATATATATCTATGTATTGGAGTCAAGTATTTGACCCTGTTCACAAATTCACCTGTTCACCCATTCTTAGTGCATTTAGTAGTGTGCTGCTACTTTTTTTGTTTTTCTACATTGTTGCTTGGTAGCTTGCATCTGCAATTGTTTCTGGAGATGCTGTTCCGTTTTTTGGTCACATATATATATATATATATATATACACATATACATACACACACACACACATATACACACACACACCCACACACATTAAAAACGGGCAGCACTCCAGACTAGTGAAAAAAATAGTGAGGCTTTATTCACCCATATGGCAAGGCAATGTTTCGGCTCTGTACCAGAGGCTTTCTCAAGCAAGGAACAGGACCAAATGAACAGCATATAGAAAAAACATGTGCAGTGCTAATTTCAATGTGTGTACAATTATGCAAATAAGATATCTCATTAAAAGTGTATCAAAAAACATAAAATATCATATATAAAACCATGTCATAAAAACAATTACATAAATAATAAACAATGTGCATAGTCTGTATGTTAAAATTTAATGCAAAAATGAACATAGTGTTGTCATACAATATACATAAAGGTAAATCGATAAAGTGCAATACCCTATGTGATAAATTGGATGGGGGGGGGGGGGGGGGGAATACAAGTAAAGACCGTGTGAACACTGACCAGAAGTACAGCGTCCTCATTTCTGCCTTATACCAAGTTCGGTGTACCTATAGGTTCGATGCGCATGGCCATGTTGGAAAAGGGCAATGCCCCCTCTGATTACCGGTCAGTCACCAGCGTGTACCACAGACACATCAAAATGTAAATATATAAAAGGGGCAAAGGGGGACTCCAGGCAGAAGCGTTGTACACCGTCAAGTGGACATCACCTGCCGCAAAGGGACACCTGGCTAGGTCACGCACGTCAGTGCGGGCACCCCGCCCGCTCGCCCCAGGGAGTCCAATTCAAAAATCCCAGAGGGTTCTCCTCATATAGTATTCTTTTCAAACCATTGCACTGTTCTGATAAAACGGCAATTCTTTATTATCATGAGACAACCCGGGCATGTTTAAAAAAAATAAAAAAATAAAGTTATAAATATAAATAGAGGGTCGCAATCGCTTTCAATCAGTGCTGTCCACAGATCCATTCTGCTTTTCATTCCCCTCCAAAGTAGCAACTAAAAAAAGAGAAGAACAGAAAAATATGTGATTTAAAAATATGTAAAATACATATAATACATATAATAGTCCTAAAGAAACTACCTAATCTACAGGAGATATAACAACTGCAACATGGGAAGAAAGCAAGCCACTAATTACTAAATCTTCCCAATCCTAAAATCAACATTTAGGCCATTGGGCCTAAGACTATTTAAAGTATGTTTCCACTGTAGCTCTTATCTTTAGTAAACTAGCCCTGTTCCCCCCCTCTTCTAGGCATCGGAACATGGTCAACAATCCAACATCTTAAGTCTCTCTCTGCATGTCTCAATTCGGAAAAATGTCTAGATACAGGTAAGTCAAGGCGTTTCTTCCTGATCGTGTTACAGTGATTGTTAAGGCGGGTTTTTAGATGAGTGGAAGTCTCGCCCACATATAGTAAGTTACAAGGACATGATAAAATATATATCACATGATCTTAAATGGAAGCAAATTTTATAGATAGACCCAGAATTAGGATGCACAAAAGAGCCACCTTTACAGATATACCGACAGTTCACACAGCCAAGACGCGGGAAACAACCAGTGTTAGGCTGTGTCAGTGTCAACTGTCTGGTAACCTTCTTGGGTCCTATGTCTGCCCTGAGCAATTGGTCACGCAGGCTTCTAGATTTTCGATATGAAAAAAGAGGCGGGGAATTGAACTCTGTTATGGTTTTAAAGCACCCACCCAGAATGTTCCAGTGTCGTCCAATGACTTTGGCTATTTGAACACTATCTTCCGTATATGTAGATATAAATGGAATTCTAGACTGTCCTGATTTTGGTTTCTGTTTGGTCAAGGTGGCCTTCCTCTCCAATTTGCAAACAGCGTCTTTTTGTTCTTGTAACAGCCTATATGGATAACCCATTTCCAAAAACGTATCAGTCATTATTTTCAATGTAGGGTCTGAATTATTTTGTTCCGACACTATCCGTCTCGAGAAATTGTGAGTAGGGGAGATGTTTTACCATCTGCCTGGGGTAACAACTATTATACGATAAAATTGTATTTTTATCTGTGGGTTTCGTAAACAATTGGGTATGTAACTTACTATTGGAGAGGACCACCCTGGTATCAAGAAATTGCATTTTAACCATGGAGTGAATCAAGGTGAACTGCAATGCTTCATCAATATTATTCAAGAAGGTCTGGAGTAGTTCTATCTTGCTGCCAGTCCATATGAGGAAGACGTTGTCTATGTATCTCCACCACCGCAGAACTTGTCTGAAGTAGTGGGACACATATACGATGTCCTCCTCAAAGCAACGCATACATTTATTAAGGTAGGTTGGGGCCACATTGGACCCCATAGCCACGCCCCTTTTTTGCACATATGTGTCCTGGAACAAAAAGTAGTTGTGTTTCAAGATGATGTTTAAAAGTAACACAATAAAATCACAGGCTTGTGCGGAATAGGAGGACTTCTTAACATCCGCATAACTGCAGCTATCCCGTTACGATCTATCGAAGTGTATAGGGAGACCACATCAAAGAAGCCAAAATCACTGACTGTGTGCATGACAGATCGATCTCATCTAATTTATTGAGGAAATCTGATGTGTCACGTATATACAGTATATGAAGTACCACTGACTGAAAAGCTACGCAGGACCATATCCAAAAATATGGCTATACGGATGAAAACAGAGTCCGAACCAGACACAATAGGACATCCTGGGGGATCTATCATAGAGTTGTGTTTTTTTGGTAATATATTCATAACTGGAGTCATGTGTTACCAGTAAGTACTCAGCAAAATCTTTATCAATATTCCCCGCCATTGTTGCATCAGATAGATTCTGTTTTAATCATTCTAATAATCTCTAATCTAGGATCGGTGTGTGCCACACAATAAATCTCAGTGTCACTCAGTTGTCTCAATACTTCCGCAATATATTTTTGTGTGTCCATAATAACCACAGCACCGCCTTTATCAGCTGGTTTTATGGTGACACTAGAATCATTTTTAAGCTGTACAAATGCCTTTACCTCCGCAGTCGTGAGATTGGGATGCTCAAAGCAAAGACGTTGATCCACTGCCTTGAGCAAATCAATCTAAGATTTCACCGCAGATCTAAAGGCTTTAATGGCTGGTTCATTTACAATAGGATTAAAATTACTTTTAGAAGACAGGCCGACAGACCCCAAAGTGAATTCACTTAATCGAGGTGTGGCAGCCTGCTGCTTATCCTCAAACCATACTTTCAATTTGATAGATCGAAAAAAAGAATACAAATCAAGTTCTAGGTCAAACTAATTAACAAGTGCATTAGGGCAAAAATACAGACCCTTATTGAGTACACTCACTTGAGAAGTAGTAAGGTTCTTAGATGAGAGATTAATCACAGTCACTTTTTCCTGGTCGTCTGCGTCTTGTTTGTGGTAGTGTGTATCCTGCTGCTGCGCGGTTTTCCTAGATCTTCGATGTCTGTGACCACCACGTCTGGTTCGATGTGATCTTTTTTCTCCACTGTCCAATTATCTCCTAAAAAAATGTTTTCATTTGTCAAGGGTGTCTGTGCATTTCTCAGTTTCTTTCTTGTGTCTCATGCAGTCTAGTTATGAGCGCCATCAGATTACCATGTGTAAATCAAACCCTTTTGTAGTCATTCAAGTCCCTGTTCCATTTTGTCCGCTTGGTCTCCTCTGATTCCGTTTGAAACTTCACTAAAATCGTAGAGAGATTTTCCTTGTACTTCATATCATCATCAGAAAGTTGAGATTGAAGTACTGTATCAATATTAGACAGTTCAGAGGTAATAAGCAAAAGTTCTAGTAAATACTCAATGTTCATTAAAATCAAATCAAATGCATATTTATTCGATAAAGTTTAAAATCTTTTGCAGTACGACTCATCGCCGGAAAAAAGTTTAGGTCGCAGGTGTGATCCTATATCTATGGGTATTCGCTGGACCTTGTAGTACTCACCCAGGGTAGTCATATGCAATCACATCGATATACTTTTCCTGGTTAGGAACTCATACTTCCTCCTAATTTCTTTCACTAATGGGGTATTTAGAAAAGTGGCATCTGCTTCAATCCCTTGTATGATGTGGTCGATCTCCTCCTGTGACTAGGTAATGCCACCAGGTGGATTCAAGTCCGTAATAGACATATTGGAAAACCCTTTGTAAAAAATAAAGAAAAACAAGAAAAAAGAACATGCAGCACCCAATACACTTGGGTTATAACAAATACAAAAATGGCACCACCCCCCTCCCCATCTAATTTGTCATGTAGGGTGTTGCACTTTATCAATTTACCTTTATGTACAGTCATGGCCAAAAGTTTTGAGTGACACAAATATTAGTTTTCACAAAGTTTGCTGCTAAACTGCTTTTAGATCTTTGTTTCAGTTGTTTCTGTGATTTTGTGAAATATAATTACACACACTTCATACGTTTCAAAGGCTTTTATCGACAATTACATGACATTTATGCAAAGAGTCAGTATTTGCAGTGTTGGCCCTTCTTTTTCAGGACCTCTGCAATTCGACTGGGCATGCTCTCAATCAACTTCTGGGCCAATTCCTGACTGATAGCAACCCATTCTTTCATAATCACTTCTTGGAGTTTGTCAGAATTAGTGGGTTTTTGTTTGTCCACCCGCCTCTTGAGGATTGACCACAAGTTCTCAATGGGATCAAGATCTGGGGAGTTTCCAGGCCATGGACCCAAAATGTCAACGTTTTGGTCCCCGAGCCACTTAGTTATCACTTTTGCCTTATGGCACGGTGCTCCATCGTGCTGGAAAATGCATTGTTCTTCACCAAACTGTTGTTGGATTGTTGGAAGAAGTTGCTGAAGTTGGAGGGTGTTTTGGTACCATTCTTTATTCATGGCTGTGTTTTTGGGCAAAATTGTGGGTGAGCCCACTCCTTTGGATGAGAAGCAACACCACACATGAATGGTGTCAGTATGCTTTACTGTTGGCATGACACAGGACTGATGGTAGCGCTCACCTTTTCTTCTCCGGACAAGCCTTTTTCCTGATACCCCAAACAATCGGAAAGAGGCTTCATCGGAGAATATGACTTTGCCCCAGTCCTCAGCAGTCCATTCACCATATTTTCTGCAGAAGATCAATCTGTCCCTGATGTTTTTTTTGGAGAGAAGTGGCTTCTTTGCTGCCCTTCTTGACACCAGGCCATCTTCCAAAAGTCTTCGCCTCACTGTGCGTGCAGATGCGCTCACACCTGCCTGCTGCCGTTCCTGAGCAAGCTCTGCGCTGGTGGCACTCCAATCCTGCAGCTGAATCCTCTTTAGGAGATGATCCTGGCGCTTGCTGGAATTTCTTGGACGCCCTGAAGCCTTCTTAACAAGAATTGAACCTCTTTCCTTGAAGTTCTTGATAAACCTATAAATTGTTGATTGAGGAGCAATCTTAGTAGCCACAATATCCTTGCCTGTGAAGCCATTTTTATGCAACGCAATGATGGCTGCAAGCGTTTCTTTGCAGGTCACCATGGTTAACAATGGAAGAACAATTATTTCAAGCATCCTTTTAACAGGTCAAGTCTGCCATTTTAACCCAATCAGCCTGACATAATGATCTCCAGCCTTGTGCTCGTCAACATTCTCACCTGAGTTAACAAGATGATTACTGAAATGATCTCAGCAGGTCCTTTAATGACAGCAATAAAATGCAGTGGAAAGGTTTTTTTGGGATTAAGTTAATTTTCATGGCAAAGAAGGACTATGCAATTCATCTGATCACTCTTCATAACATTCTGGAGTATATGCAAATTGCTATTATAAAAACTTAAGCAGCAACTTTTCCAATTTCCAATATTTATGTAATTCTCAAAACTTTTGGCCACGACGGTATATTGTATGACAACGCTATGTTTATTTTTGAATGAAATTTTAACATACAGACAATGCACATATTATTTATGTAATTATTTTTATGACATGGTTTTATATATGATATTCTATGTTTTTGTTATACTTTTAATGAGATATATCCTATTTACATAATTGTAAACATATTGATTGATTAGCACTGCACATGGTTTTTCTATATGCTGTTCATTTGGTCCTGTTCCTTGCTTGAGAAAGGCTCTAGTACAGAGCCGAAACATTGCCTTGCCATATGGGTGAATAATGCCTCACAATTTTTTTCACTAGTCTGGAGTGCTGCCCGCTTTTTACTGCATCTATATCGGGTGAGCTGACTTCCATTGGGCTGTGCACCCAAGTTTTTTCTTTCCTTTTTTCCGATACTGCCATTTTTGGATTTGATATATATATATATATATACACACACTGCCTGCCTGAGCTTTGATTACGGAATGCATTTGTTGTGGCATTGTTTCGATAAGCTTCTGCAATGTCACAAGATTTATTTCAATCCAGTGTTGCTTTAATTTTTCACCAAGATCTTGCATTGATGATGGTAGAGTCTGACTACTGCGCAAAGTCTTCTCCAGCACATCCCAAAGATTCCCAATGGGGTTAAGGTCTGGACTCTGTGGTGGCCAATCCATGTGTGAACATGATGTCTCATGCTCCCTGAACCACTCTAACAATTTGAGCCTGATGAATCCTGGCATTTTCATCTTGGAATATGCCCGTGCCATCAGGGAAGAAAAAATGCATTGATGGAATAACCTGGTCATTCAGTATGTTCAGGTAGTCAGCTGACCTCATTCTTGAAGCACATAATGTTGCTAAACCTAGACCTGACCAACTGCAGCAACCCGAGATCATAGCACTGCCCCCACAGGCTTGTACAGTAGGATCTAGGCATGATGGGTGCATCAGTTCATCTGCCTCTCTTCTTATCCTGATGCACCCATCACTCTGGAACAGGGTAAATCTGGACTCATCAGACCACATGACCTTCTTCCATTGCTCTAGAATCCAATCTTTATGCTCCCTAGAAAATTGAAACCTTTTTTTTCTGGTTTGCCTCACTGTGTAGTGGTTTTCTTACAGCTACACAGCTGTTCAGTTCCCTTCGCATTGTCTGTGTGGAAATGCTCTTACTTTCACTATTAAACATAGCCCTGAGTTCTACTGTTGTTTTTCTTTGATTTGATTTCACCAAATGTTTAATGGGAACCTGTCATCAACTTTATGTTGCCCATGCTAAAGGTTGAATTAAGTAGAGAAAGGTGAGTTGATTTCAGCGGTCTGTCATTTGTAAGTTAAAAATACGTGGTTGCCGAGAACCAACCTAACAATCAATGTAGACTGGGCCTGGAAAAGAGTCACAGCCACCTGAGAAGAGTCATGGTTATTCATGAATTCCTGCTCTCCCTGCCCACCTGCTGATGATAGGTCTTCTACCTAATTTTCTCCCTTTTTCTCTAGGAGAGAACTTCCAATCATCAGCAGATGGGCGGGAGAGCAGGATATTATGAATAACCAGGACTCTTCTCAAGTAGATTTGACTCTTTTCAAGGCCTGGGCTACAATGATTATGATGGTAGTTCTCAGCAACCACTGACTTTTAGCTCATGAATGACACACCGCTGAAATCAGCATTTCTGTTACTAATTTATGCTTCCCTCAGTGAGGTCAGCATAAAGTTGATGACAGGTTCCCTTTAAGTGATTGCTGATCACGATCATTCAGGATTTTTTTTACCACCACATTTCTTCCTTGAATACCATGGGTCCCCGCTATCCTTCCAGTTTTTAATAATGCGTTGGACAGTTCTTAACCCAATTTTAGTAGTTTCTGCAATCTCCTTAGATGTTTTCTCTGCTTGATGCATGCCATTGATTTGACCCTTCTCAAACAGACTAACATCTTTTCCACGACCACGAGATGTGTCTTTCGACATGTTTTTTTAAGAAATGAGAAGCAACTCATTGCACCAGTTGGGGTTAAATAACTTATTGCCAGCTGAAAGATAATTGCCAATGCAATAATTATCTAATAGGAGACTCATAACTATTTGCTTTTTTTTGGGACAGGCAGTATATATATATATATATATATATATATATATATACTTACTAAAGAAAAAAAGTGTGTGTGTGTGTGTATATATATATATATATATATATATATATATATATACACACACAATTTTTTTTTTCTTTAGTAATTACTTGCAAAAGTATTCACCCCTCTTGACTTTTTTTGTATTTTGATGCCTCACAACCTGGAATTAACATGGATTGTTTGAGGATTTGCATCATTTAATTTACAGAACATGCCCACAACTTTGAAGATTGTGTTTGCTTCACAATAAAAAAAACACACATCAATCAGTCAATGTGCATAACTATTCACCCCCTCTAAAGTCAATACTTTGTAGAGCCGCCTTTTGTGGCAGTCACAGCTCCAAGTCGCTTTGGATAAGTCTCTATGAGCTTGCCACATCTTACCACTGGGATTTTTGCCCATTCCTCCTTGCAAAACTGTTCCAGCTCCTTCAAGTTGGATGGTTTGTGCTTGTGAACAGCAATTTTTAAGCCTGTCCACAGATTTTCTATTGGATTGAGATCTGGGCTTTGACTGGGCCATTCCAACACATTTACATATTTCCCCTTAAACCATTCAAGTGTTGCTTTAGCAGTGTTTGCTGTTTGTCCTGCTGGAAGGTGAACCTACGTCCTAGCCTCAAAACACGCACAGAGTGGTACAGGTTTTGCTCAGGAAATCCCTGTATTTAGCACCATCTTTCCCTCAACTCTGACCAGTTTCCTAGTCCCGGCTGCTGAAAAACATCCCCACAGCATGATGCTACCACGATGTTTCACTGTGGGGATGGTGTTCGAGTGATGTGATGTGTTGGATTTGCGCCAGACATAGTGTTTTCTCTGATGGCCAAAAAGTTTTATTTTAGTCTCATCAGACCAGAGCACCTTCCTCCATACATTTTGGGAGTCTCCCACATGCTTTTTCGCAAACTCATAACGTGCCTTTTTGTTTTTTAGCTGAAAGTAATGGCTTTCTTCTGGCCACTCTGTCATAAAGCCCAACTCTATGGTGCGTACATCTTATTGCCGTCCTATGTACAGATACTCCGGTCTCTGCTGTGGAACTCTGCAGCTACTCCAGGGTTACCTTAGGTCTCTGTGCTGCCTCTCTGATATTAATCAGGCCCTCCTTGCCCGGTCCATGAGTTTTGGTGGGCGGCCGTCTCTTGGCAGGTTTGCTGTTGTGCCATGTTCTTTCCATTTGGTTATGATAGATTTGATGGTGCTCCTGGTGATCATCAAAGAGTTGGATATTTTTTTATAACCTAACCCTGACTTGTACTTCTCAAAAACATTGTCCCTTACTTGTTTGGAGAGTTTCTCGGTCTTAACGGCAGTGTTTAGTTAGTTATGCCTCTTGCTTAGGTGTTGCAGCCTTTGGGGCCTTTAAAAAACGGTGTGTATATGTAATGACAGATCATGTGACACTTAGATCATGTGACACAAGTAGATATATATTCTCTAATTATTTGACTTCTGAAGGTAATAGGTTGCACCAGAGCTTTTTATGGGCTTCCTAAGAAAGGGGGTGAATACATACGCACATGCCAATTTTCTGTTTTCTATTTCTAAACAATAGTTTTATTTATAGATTTTTCTCATTTTACTTCACCAACTTAGACTATTGTGTTCTGATCAATCACATAAAATTCAGATTAACAAAACACTGAATTTAAGGCTGTAATTTAACAAAATACGAAAAAAGTCAATGGGGAGTGAATACTTTTGCAAGGCACTGTGTATATATATATATATATATATATATATATATATATAAAAAAATCATACTTCTGATATATATATATGAATGCATAATATGTAGGAAACTACTACTGATGTTTTAGCCATAATATATTTACATATATTATAATATATCATATATTCTAAATATATAATATATGTAAATATATTATGGCTAATAACATATATATGTTTAAATTAAATTTAGCCTCTATTTCTGAAAAGTTTCTGATGGTATTCAAACTCACAACCTTCTACTTTACAGCCCAGAATGTTAACCACTACACTATAGAGTTGCATGGCCAGTTACAAAAAAACTACTAATAAGTGTTTTACTCGAGCACCAGAGCACACAAGCACTTTGGTGCTTGACCAACACTAGTTATTTGCACTAAAAACATTTATTGTCAGATCAGTACAATATGAGAAAAAATAGACACTGTTGACAGTTGGTGTTATTTGCGCTAAAACCATTTATTGTCAGTTTAGTACAATATGAGAAAAATAGACGCTGTTCACATTTGGTGTTATTTGCGCTAAAATAACACAAAGAGAAATTTGATGTTATTTGCACAGAAATCATTTAGTAGCCTATTTCAGTACAATATGAGAAATATATACTCAGTTCACGTTTGCTGTTATTTGCGCAGAAATAATTTAGTGGCCTATTTCAGTACAAAAATATTAATATATTTGTGGCTTTTAGTGGTGTTTTATTTTGCTTTTAATTTATTTAGTTCAGCTAACAGTATGTCAGACAGAGAAGTGTCAGGCCATGCATAGAGGAGTGTCAGAGGCATAAATGATTCTGGCGCAGGCACAGGTTGCAGCAGAGTAAGGGGGTGGGGCACCAGGGGTTTCTTCCCGAGACCTGAGCTCCCAGTGTCAGCTAGCGGTCGTGTCTTGACCAACAACCCAGCAGTTCTTGAATGGTGGACTCGATCTTCGGCGCAAGTGACAGTAGCAACAGCGGCCTGAGTCTAGAGTCGCTGATGAGCAGCTTTCTTCACCCGCATAGAGAAGAAACTACTCACCAGCAGCAGCAAGTAGATCTGGAGCAGGACCTGAACCAGCAGGTGGTGTGCATACTTTAACAGCACCCTGCCAGCCGTCATTTAAGATCCGCTTGACTACTAGTGATGAGCGGCAGGGGCTTTATTCGATTTCGTGATATTTCACTAATATTTTGTAGAATAATAGTCATATACTCATGAATTTCGAGAATTCGAGATTTTATTAAATGCAAAAAATTGGCAATGTAAAAACCGCATAATGCAAATTTGGAATGCGAAATACAGGCGTGGGTCACTTTGGCTACGTTTTTCAAGCTGCTAGAAGTTTCATGAGTTTCTCCTGAGACTGGAGAAAATGGTTGGAACGGCAGAACATTGCAATAGCTTTATATGCAGATAAAGTCAAGTGCACCAATATATTCGCGATTGCGCTAAATCGACAGTGATTAGAATATTTTTTTACGTGCAACTTAACATTTTAGCAGGTGTGACTACAGATTACTGATTGGTGCACTAAGCATTGTTGTGAACTTGACAGTGCTTCCTTCTCATTGGCCCACAAGCAAGAAGCAGAGAGGAATCATGTGTTCAGATGGAAAAAAATGCTGAATATTCGATATAACGAATATGTAGCACTATATTCTAAATATTCGCGAATTCTCGAAGTGGCGATATTCGCGATAAGAATTCGCTATTCGAATATTCGCGCTCAACACTATAGACTACTGGGCAGCCAAACTGGATTTGTGGCCACAACTGGCAGAGTTTGCCCTAAGCTGTCCTGCCCAGCCAGTAGTGTGGCATCAGAGTGGGTGTTTAGTGCATCAGGGGCCATAGTTACCCCAAGAAGAACTCGCCTGTCTGCCCAAAATGTGGAGAGACTGACCTTTGTCAAGATGAATCAGGCGTGGATCAGCCAGGATTTCCACCCACCAATGTCTGATGCATCTGATTAGATCATCCATGCCACCTCACCCAAACCTTGACAAGAGACCGGCTTCTTCTGTCTGCCTGCCTCAGCTACTACTCTGATGCTGCCATCCGCCTGATGCCACACATCTGATTCCAAGTGCTCCTTCGTTCAACCACATTCGTCACTGGGTACTGGTATTGCCACCTACTCCCAATTTCTGGTATCCTGATGCTGCTGCTGCCATCTCTACACTATGTCACCTTGCCACTCTGTGATATCCTGATGCTGCTGCTGCCATCTCCACACTGTGTGACCTTGCCACTCTGTGGTCTCCTCTTGCTGCTTCCACCTCACCACTATGTCATAGGGCCACTCTGTGGACTTCTCATGCCGTTCCTATCCTACTACAGGAGTAAATCAGCCAGTCTTCTGTGTATTTAACAACAGGGTTTTGCGATGGAGAAAGCATGCCCAGAAAACAATTCCTCTCGACCTAGAGACGAATCCTGTCAAGATTGATGCAAGTGTGGTATTGGCTGCTCATTGACCTAGATACTTCTGGGGGAAACCTGCCTAGAATGAACAGGCCTCCAGTAGCTACAGACAATGAGAATACAAAGCTTCAAGATAAGCTTGGAGCCCGGATGAGTTGTAAAGTTAGTCAAGATTCAAACCAACCAACCAGGCCTCGGTCTCTTCGACCGGTAAAAACATCACGGGTTCCCAGTCATCATGGAAATTAAGGCATCTTGTGGTGCACGGAGATGTGCAGCATCCTACTTGATGTGTTTATGGGTCACTGCAAAGTTGTCATGTTCCATGTTATGTCATTAGCATATTCCAATTATATAGCTGATAGATTCCTGTTAACAGGTTAGTGCACTAAACATATTCCACCACTAGATGGGGATAGCACTAATATATATATGTACCAAGCTTGACAAAGGCTCCATTGAGAGGGCTAGAAGTTTAGTGCTCTCATTAAGAGAACAAAATAAGAGTATTGCAGGTTTGATACCTTTTAATGGCTAACAAAAATAGAAGTAATGATGTTACATAGCGAGCTTTCGAGACATCACCAGTCTCTTCATCAGGCGTACTACAAGAATATATGAAGAAACAGCAATATATATACAATAAGAACAGAGGCATGGGGGGAATGAATGGACATTAGAAAAAAAACTAAAAAAAGACTGAGCAACATATTAAAGATCTTGAGAATGAGTCCTTAATTATCTTACAGATAAGGGGTGTGAAAGTTTTATGGTCTCTAAATTGATGTTATCTCAGAGACCTGGTGCCCCGACTATGTCTTCAGAAGACTCTTTAGATCTTGTAGTGTGTCATAAATCCCGGGGACAAATTCAGTCCAGTATTCAAAGTGTCAAGCAGTGTTATAAATCTGTATTCCCAATTTCTTCTAGCTTTTTGGGATTTGAAGTTACCTTTTAATATGAGAACTTTCATATTGAGAGGGCTGAAATGCTGCATTGCGTTGAAGAGTGAATAAACATCACTGAACTTTAACAAGACCGGAGTGCTGCCCATTTTTCGGTATTTCTATTGCACATTTGTGGAATTGCACCCGGCACCTTATAGAGTGCTGCTGATTATTATTATTTTTTATATATATATATATATATATAGGCAATGAAAATCCGCAGCACTCCTTTAAAAGATAAAATGTGCTGTTTATTCACACATATCAAGTGACAACGTTTCGGTTCTCTCACAGAACCTTTCCATCCCGAATCGAGGGATCACCGCGGGCACCCTATACCTTTAGAGCTACAAGGGAGTGCTGCCAGACCTTTTCCATGGATATATAATATATCTCAGTTGAGGCCTAGTTTTGAGGAGTAGTAATTGAAGGAGTGAGAGTGCACCTGCTAGCAGTGTTAGTGGAAGTCAGCTCAAGTGAAGAGTGGGTAAAGTCACAAAGGACAATAGCCATTTTACCAGGCTTTGAGAACCTTTTGGATTCCAGGTGAAAGATTTATTAGCTTTTGGCAGCCTCACCATTAATAAGCTTGAGAAAAAGGACCAGATTCAGGACTAAATACCAGTGAGTACACAACCTTCTACCATAGCCTCAGATATAGCCTGTTACCTGGATTTACAGCATTCAACCCCCATATACATGAAAGACTGTTTATATCTGGATGTAAATTGCTGTCAAGACCCTGCTTACAGTACAGTTCTTAGTTGGATTCTAGCCCTGCCTCATTCTTTCATCTCCATACTACAACCACTCATCATTTTGCACCACTAAAGTGCTGGCATCCCAATTCTACCTAATTCAGGGGCCCAACCGCACAAAACACACGGAAATCCAATCACCATTAAGGGCACTTCAATCACCACCCCGACGGTGTCCCCTGTAGAAGAGTGTAACCCGGAGAAGTTGATGCTGTTCTCCCCTTCACTGCAGCCCTGCCCAGGGAGCATTAACTGTGAGTAAGGCCTCATGCACACGACCGTGCTGTTTTTTTGCGGACCGCAAACAGCGGATCCGCAAAAAATGGAAGCCGCCTGTGTGCCTTCCGCAATTTGCGGAACGGGCGGCCCATTGTAGACATGCCTATTCTTGTCGGCAAAACAGACAAGAATAGGACACGCTATATTTTTTTTCCCGGGGCCTCGGAACGGAGCAACGGATGCATCTTTTGCAGCCCCATTGAAGTGAATGGGTCCGCACCCGAGCCGCAAAAACTGTGGACCCGAAAAATGGTCGTGTGCATGAGGCCTAAAGAACTAGCTGCCACTATTCCTCGGTCCACTGTCACCTCACAAGTTGAACCCCTGTGGCCTGTGTGTTGTGTAACACCCCAGAGTTGTGTTACTACACACCTCTACCCTGCTACTATCTGTTAAGAGCTTTTATGCTGGCATCTGATGTGATTTTGCTTATGTCCTCCACAAATGTTCATAAACCAATTGTAAATCCAATCCAAAAGTAATTTTCCTGGTATACCAGCAGGTGGCAGCATCATTGGTACAGATCATTTTAATGTTATGGCCGTTCAGAGTGGAACGATCCTGTTCTATTCTGCCCCCTTGCTGAAGAGAAGTGGAGGATTTTGTCTTCCTGCAGCAAGGGAGGGGAATACCAGTTAGATCCAGATCTAGTTACCCCCTGTATAGGGAAGACAGCAAGGACCAAGTCTCGGTCTGAGACTTTATTATATTCCCAGTCTGAGCACCTAGGATGAACAAAGACAACCTCCAGAGTTCCAGTAAGAAAGCATCCCCTGAGAATATATCTGTGAGTTAAGTCCAGAGACCTAGGAGAAGCCTTTCCTCCTTAGCTAGTCTGTCTTCCACACAGCAGAAGTTACATTTAAAACAGAAGTACTCATTCCTGCCAATCCTTGCCAAAACCTGCTGGGACCAAGATATTTAAGCTGTATACTGCTTGGATACAAGTTATGTCAAGTAACGTTTGAACATCATCTAAAGGTTTGGACATCATTTCTGCTGAAAAATTCCTCTATTACTCCTACTATCACTACGCTCAAATTTATTGCAAGTGAGCCAGGAGCCAGAAGTCCAGCCGTACCCAGGTAGGAGACACCTTTGACACAATTATCATCACCCTATAGAGACATTATAGGCCATTACACCACTCTGGCATTCGTAATCTGGCACGTGCGTTATAACACCTTGGGAGGGCCCTGGGGTAGTACCCTTTGCTTGCTGCAATTGGCGTCACGACAAATACAGAACATTAACAATACGTATCCTGGCCCATTGCAGTTGCAGATGGAGAGGGTCTTCGGATTCCCCCTGCACTATACTGACGTCTCAGAAATGAGCCACTGCTCCCGACAGCAGCTTCTTGGAAGGTCATGGAGTGTCCCGGTCATCCAGCATCTATTCGCCTTCCCCTAAGGATTATTTTGAAAGTGTGTAGAAGCCCCACAGGACCCTCACACTGCAGATTTATCATGGAGACATCGGATTTTACAATATTACATTATTATTTTGTTCTTTAGAAATACTGATGGATTACTGACCAAATGCTGACCGAGTGAAGGTGGATGCTCCACAGACAGGATCCGTTTTTTGTGGGTTATTATTCTGACGGATCAGAGGAAGGGCAAAATACTCAGTGTCCTTAACACAAACTTACTGCTGACACCCTCCCCACTCTGTCGGGGAGCTCTACTTGTATAAGCGTTTAATAGAACAGGTTCTGTAGACATCTATGTGGAATCAGCTGACGACGGTGTAAAAGGAGTGCGCTTCTACTTGGCACTAACATCGACCTGTAAGGCTGAGTTCATACTTGAGTTATTTGGTCAGTTTTGGCCCCGTGACTGCCCAAATAAGTGAAGTATGCAGTGATTCTAATAGCGACACCTGTCATCTGCATGTCATACGGACTCACAGTATTAATTCACTACCCCAGCACACTCCCTATGCATGTTACTGCAAGGCACAGTGTTCTACACCCATCAAAAAGGCTCTATGCATCCCGGAAAAAGCTGTTTTTAAATTTGATTTGTTGCGAATTAATTCGGATCTAAGCAAATTTTTCTGGTAAATTCGGCTGAGCAGCCAAATCGAATTTTTGAGAAATTTTCTCATCTTTAGCTTGGTCGTTTTTCAATCCCCCCGCCCCAGGTATCCCTATAGGAAAAAATGTCTGAGAAAACACAAGTTCAAAATAGTGCATGTCCCTGAAATGTGAACGGACACATTTAAATCAATGGTTTACTGTGTGTCAGTAAAAAACTGAGATGTGAACAAGGCCTTACACTCAGGAAAGCAGTCGGGACAAGGAAACCTAAAACTAAAAAAGAACAGTACTGTATATGTCCAGTGAACTGAAATACAAATACATGTTTTCATAAGAAGATGATTGTCTAGTGTGACAATATCTGGAGATGAACAGTGATGAAAGATCTTCAACTACGTGAGTCCCATCTTGTATAAACTGGGTTGAAGAATTTATATAAAGCAAAATGCATTTGACCTTTACATTGCCAGGAGCAAAGATGTAATGTTGCGCATGCTGTGAGAGTGTGGGATTCTTGAACCTGCTATATACTTAAAGCAAGCAAGGAGTAAACACTAGTATCTCTCTGCCTAATCTCGAATGCATAACAAAGTTAAAAATGTATTAACTGCAGAGCGTCACTAGAAAGGAATTCTGGGTAATACATCCACAATGGGCAGTGATTTTGCTTGTGGGTTTTTATTAACTCGGCAAAACAGATTTCCCCTGAACTGGAACCTAAACAGTATGAACACCTTTGTAGCAAATGATGGGATTTTTTTGCACTTAGAAAGCCTGAAGTGCTACATACTTTATTAAAAATGAATGTCTGAGGTCTGCACACTGCATGTTAAACAGACTGTGTATGAGAATTTTAAACACTGTTGGCAGCATCATTGTAATAGAAGTTGTCAGGAACCAATTGAATACATACTGTGGGACCTGGAGGTGGGAGGGAAGCAGAGAGCAGAAAGAACACTGAGCCATTAAAATTATTATAACATGAAACCATTCACTGTAAAAGATCTCCTGGCGTAAATATGGTCATGTGAGTTTAACCCTTTAGTGACCAGCCTGTTTTGGGCCTTAATGACCAAGCATTTTTTCCCCTACTTTTCATTGTCAATAGTGTTGAACTAATCAAAGGGGGAACAAAATGACTTCAATCTGAAATTCAGGAAAAATTAGATTAGTCACAAACCCAAATTTCCACGCACTTTGTGGTGACTAAACAATGTTTTCCTAAATGGCTTTTAATTGTAGAATATTGGATAGGGACAGTTCAGGGACAGCGTAAAGATATTGTTGGGAAATGAATAGGAGAGTTTTTAGACACCGTAGGGAAAGCATAGAAAGACTGCAGGGACAGTGTAATCGCCCTGTGCATCTTGTTCACCTGTTGCACCATTCATTCTTAATCTGTTCTGTTATACATAGACTTACTGTGCATCATACTCATTGTTAACAGGCAGTCTAACATATAGGCGTGTTTATCTAGCACACTTGCTGTGTCATTCTTTCTTAATCTATTTTGTTGTACATAGAATTACTGTGCATCAGACTTAGTCTAATATATAGGCACGTGTACCTAGAAAATCTGCTGCACCACTAATAATTAATCTGTTCAGTTATACAGTACATAGACATAATAAGGTGTCAACAGGCAGTGTAATATATTAGCATGTTAATTTAGTTAATCTGCTGCACCATTTATACTTCATTGCTATGTTATACATAGACTTACTGTGCATCAGACTTAGTCTCAACAGGGGGTCGAATAAATTGGCATATTTACCTAGTTCACCTTATGTAACATTAAGAATTAATCTGTCCAGTTATAAATAGACTTACTGTGCACCAGACTGTCAACAGGTGGCATAATATAAAGGGCGTCTTTATCAAGTTCACCTACTGTGCCATTAATAATTAATATGTTCAGACTTACTGTGCATTAGTACTGATTGTCAACAGGCGGTCTAATATATAGGTTCATTAATCTCGTTCACCTGCTGTGCCATTTATACTTAGTTACATTACTGATTCAGTTACTGTACACTATGGTCAACAGACAGTTGCCTGGGCCCTCAAAAGGAACGTACAGTGTAAAAATTTCGCTGTAGCTGGCACAAGTAGCAGCTGAAGAAAGGGTAGTAGTAGCAGCAGCCATGGCAACAGGACAGAGCTGCTACTGTCATCCAGCGGTAGTGTTTTGACCAACAATCATGAACTCTGTAGCCTCACTTGTCCTGCAACTGCCTTTTCTTTTGATGCTCCTTCTGCTCAGGAAGTAATACTGTATATGCTGCCAGCAATTCTCTGCTCTTCAGCAAGGACGAGCTTAGTGAGGATAGTCGGCAGCTACAGCCCAGCACAGACTTGGAGGAGAGATCCTCTGTGTCCTCCCTTAGGCATGCAACTAGCAATGATGACTAGTGTGGAAGCACGTGTTGCGAGCAGTTTGGGATGTGGCCATGAGACTGGTGAGGGTGACATAAGTGACAAACAGACAGTAGTGAATTATGATAAAGCCAATTGCACATGGGAGCCAGGTGAAGAGGGGGCATCATGATCAGGGGGTGAGGTTGGCAGTAGGTCTGTAAGACAGCAGCAGGAAAGCTGCTACTCAGGAGCCTACCTGTCAGGAAACAGCTAGCAGTGCAAGGGTTCAAGACGTGCAAGACGTTAGTGTGGTGGTATGCAGCATATGTTGGTAGAAGGTGAATCATGGTCAGGGTGTTGACACCACAGCCCTGCATCAACACAGAACTTCACTATAAAGTTGCCTTGGAAAAACCGTGGCTCCTCTTACTACTACTTCTTGTCACGTTTTTCACCAGCAATTAATCGCCAAGGTGATTGCAAAGAGACAACAGTATGCATGCACTCATCCAATGGCGCAGAAGCTGGACGCGCACCAGGCCAAGTTGCTGGTACTACAGTCCCTCCATTTCCATATCATGGACTCTGAACATTTCAGAGAACTGATGACTTGTGGTGGAGAGTCCCAAGAAGTCATTACTTCTCTAAAAACAATCTGCACCAGCCCTGCACACATATGTTGAGCATAAAATGGTCCAGTCCTTGAGCCTGTCAGATCCTGGTACAGTTCACGCCAGTGCTAATTTGTGGAGCTGTAACTATGGTCAAGGACAGTATATGTCCTTTGCAACCCACTGGTTAAATGTGGTTCTGGCCCAGGCACACCAGCAACTTGGCAAGGTGATGGCAATGCCACCTCTGTGTTGTAATTATGGGATTTCGGTGACAATGTCCTCCTCAGCCACCTCATCCTCCACCTTGCCTCCTCTGTAGACACAGTTCAGAGGGGTTCTCCAGCATACCACCTACGCAAAGTATGGCGTCACACAGTTCTGCACCTGGTCAGCCTGGGCAAATGGAATCACACCAGGGAGGAACTGCTCCACGCCATCAACCAGGAAATCAAATCCTGGCTGTCTCCTCGCCAGCTGGAGATAGGAACCATGTTCACTGATAAGCTTTCCTGCTCGGCAAATAGTGTTGCATCAGAGCAGGGCCGGCCTTTGGGGTGTGCGAGCTGTGCGGCCGCACAGGGCGCCATGGCAACAGGGGTGCCCGGCGCCCGACACAGCTTGCAGTCAGTCTCTTACAGTAGGCCGGCCCGAGATCGTGTGAGGCGAGCTGAGCAGCTGCAGTTGCCATGTCAGGTTCCGGAGCGTGGAGGAGGAGCTTAGGCGCGCAGGTGCAGCGTCCAAGTGCTGCGCCTTCAAAGAGAGCCGTGGAAGGATTCGCTCAATGTGTGAGGGCGGCTGTGTTTTTTTTTTTTTTGCCAAATATCTTTCATTAAATGGGGCAGGGTCTAATTAAGGGGGGCAGGGGACTGGATAAGGGTGACAGACAATGGGTATGATTAAGGGGCAGGGGACTGGATAAGGGTGACACTGGGTATGATTAAGGGGGGCAGGGGACTGGGTAAAGGTGACAGGGTATGATTAAGGGGGGCAGCAGACTGGCTATGGGTGACACTGGGTATGATTAAGGCCCTTAATCATACCCAGTGTCACCCATAGCCAGTCTCCTACCCCCCTTAATCATACCCTGTCACCTTTGCCCAGTCCCCTTCCCCCCTTAATCATACCCAGTGTCACCCAGAGCCAGTCCCCTGCCCCCCTTAATCATACCCTGTCACCTTTACCCAGTCCCCTGCCCCCCTTAATCATACCCTGTCACCTTTACCCAGTCCCCTGCCCGCCTTAATCATCCCCAGTGTCAACCAAAGTCAATCCCCTGCCCCTTAATCATGCCCAGTGTCTGTCACCATTAATTTAAGGGGGGCAGGGTCTAATTGAGGGGGCAGGGGACTGGGTAAGGGTGACACTGAGTAAGATTAAGAAGGGCAGACTATTTGTTACAAAGATTGTTTTCCTCTTTGTGTATGTTTAGTTGAACCGGGGGGGATTAGCTTGCACAGGGCGCCTGAACACTTAATGGCATAGTTAACCCAAGGAGAACATGCCTTTCCACCCAAAATGTGAAGAGAATGACCTTTGTGAAGATGAATCCCCTGCTGTATTTGCTGCCATGTTCTCCTGCTGCCATCCACCAACTTGTGCCATTACTGCCACTGCTTTTCCCCCCTACCTCCCGACTCTGTGACTGTGCTGAGTTGGTGTAGTGGGTGGGGAGGAACAAGAGAAAGAGGAGTAGGGGGCTTGGAGAAGCACTGCTGGGAGGGCAGTGGGTGGATGCTAAGAAGAGCTGCTTCATCACAACTAACACTCTAGGATGAAATAGAGCAGGAAGCAAAGGCTGCATTGGAGAAATGAGAAAAGTGCAGCTTGTTTAAACATGTTTCAAGGTACTCAGTTAGCTGTAGTCTGTCATATTATAAGCCATTGTACAGATTTATTTTTTTATTTTTATAGATCCGGATAACCCCTTTAAAAAATAAATAAAAAATTGCTTGTACCCATGATAGATCGAGTATAAAATATCTTTATTCAGGATAGCATTTAAAAGATCATAGATAAGCACATTTCAGGGACCAGTCCCTTCTTCAGTTACACAGAAAAATGTACAGCTTGTGTAACTAAAGAAGGGGCTGGTCCCTGAAACATGTTTTATCCATGGACTTTGCCACCCTGAATAAAGATACTTTATGCCGGATCTGGTGCGGGTACAACCATTTTTTATTTTAATTTTTTAACCATCTGGAGAGAAGGTCTGTTTACTCCAAATGATGTGGATCACAAGACCCTTGCTGCTGATCAAAACCCCTGTTGGGGCCCAATCTTTGCTAATATGGTTGTTGTGGCTAAACACAACAAAACTAGGTGAGCACCTGCAATTTGTCCTATCTTTTTATACTCTTATCACAAAAGGTATTATTTGATGTTGTGCCCTACCTCATTCTTTACATAGTTTGACAATTAGAGTTTAGGATGCTTTTTAAAAAATTGGTGGCTGCATTTTTATTTTTGAGGAGATTGTCCCCGTTAGGGTGGGTTCACATCTGCGTTACGGATTCCGTTATAGCTTTTCGTTATAACATGGTTAAAACAGAAAATAACGGACTGCCCAGACAGAATGAAAAACTGAAGCCGTCTGGGTCCCATTATGCAAGACGGAGAACAAAGTCCGAGGACTTTGTTTTCCGTCTTGCATAACGGGAACCAGACGGATCCGTTTTGATTCCCATAGACTTCTATTAGGACGGAAAGCAAACGGAATGCCTTTTAAAGGCTTCTGTTTTGCATTCCGTAACAATACAAGTCTATGGGCAGCATAACGGATTCGTCCCTCCGTCTTATGGATTACGTTATCTTCCCGTATAACCATTTTATAATGGAAAGCCATAATGGAATCCAGAACGCAGATGTGAACCCACCCTTAGTGAGGCTACTGCAAATTTTCTTTTTTCCCTTATACATTTCAATAATTCTAAAGTACGAATATCTGTATTCAAGTTCTCATCTGCCTAACACCCATGCATCTATATAGGAATGGAACCAACAGAGCAGTTGGGTGCACAGAAAACACAAATTACAAATAACTTAGGTGGATTTAAAGGGGTTGCTTGGTTTTCTTATACTGATGGCTAGAGATGAGCGAATCAAAACGAATGAAGTGGAATTTGTTACGAATTTCAGGAAAAATTTGATTCGCACCGAATACGAATTTCCTCGCGCTTCATAGTAACGTGTCTGGCTGATCCCGGGTGCCGATACATGCTGTCTGACTGTGCCACTAGCTCCTTGCGACGACCTCCCCCTGCTTCCAACCCGTCTCCTCCTCCTCTGTCTCCCCATCTGAACTTTCCCCCTGTTCTTCTTCTCTTCAAGCGGGCACCCACGTGACATCCACGGACATATAGTCATAATCAACCACTTCACTTGTATCTGACAACTCAGCAAAGGAAGCAGCAGCAGGTACAACATCATCATCATCACACCGTACGTCCATCTGTGTAATGCTGCCTGACTGAGACATATTCCTGTTATCTACATCCTCTTGCAATAATGGTTGCGCATCACTTATTTCTTCCAACTGATGTGTAAATAACTCCTCTGACAGGTCAAGTGAAGCAGCTGTGGTGCTAGAGTTGGTGGTGGCGGCAGGCGGGCGAGTGGTAACTTGAGAGGTGCCCGAAGCTGAGCTGGAGGAGGATGGTGCATCAAGGTTATGAGCGGAAGCTGTAGAAGATTGGGTGTCCTGTATTAGTCAATCAACTTTGTCCTCAGAACTTTTTGAGTTCAGGGTACGTGGCCTCTGAACACTGGGCATTATTCTAGGGCCAAAGGGAATCACAGCACCACGACCACGACGGCCCCTGCGGGGTGGCCTGCCTGTCATATTTTTTTTAGATTAGCTAAGTTGTACTATGCGTGCAAGCGACTGTGACACCAGATATGAGTTGCGCTGAAGTGACACTATGCGCTTGCAGCTGGGCCTTAAACACACAAACACGTGTGTGCAATTAACTGCTATTTATTCAGTCAAAATTGCTGTTTTTCTTTAAGTGGGATGTGACACCAGATATGAGTTGCGCTGAAGGGACACTTTGCGCTTGCAGGGCATGAAACACACAAACACGTGTGTGCAACTGACTGCTAGTTATTCACAGTCAAAATTGTTGTTTTTCTTTAAATGTAATCGAATGTGACACCACAGGAAAAAAAAAAAGGCAGACTGACGTTCTAGCCCTAAAACCCTCATGGAAGCCAATAAAACTTGCAAGTGTTACATCTTTCTGTTATCTTCACTAAACTTTTATAGTTTGCTTGCTTTTTGTATGCATTCTTCCCTATTTTTTTTAACTTTTATTGGCACTAAATGTTTTCTATTGAAGCTTAAAACTGGCATATATTTAGTCCTTGTATTCTCTAAAATAATCCATAGTCTGAGTGTTTAACTGCTTGACTACTAGAGAGCAGAGTATATATATGTTAGGCTTAAATTATTGTATTGTGGTCACATGGATTAAGGGTGATTCACAGGACTGTAGTTGGCCTGGGAAACATAGTCCATGGGTCGGCAGCATCTCCCATGCCAATCACAGCACCCTTGATCCCAACTGACCATCATAGTGATTCATGGTACAGTTAGTTCATATCTGATTGCAGGGCTCCTGCAGTGTACTCACATGATGATGAGCACAGTACAATAGCAACTGAATCAGAGAGAGACTGGCCGTCATAAATCACTATGATAAAGTCAATTCAGGTCATGCTTGCTGCTATCGGGCCGACAACAATTAGTCATAAGGAGAGAAGTCACCCACTTCCTTACAGTCCTGTCTACTTAAAAATCTGATGAGTTCTGGTTCCATGGGATCAGGTGTGTCATGCGTCCTTCATACATAACTGCTACTTTTCCGGCCTCAATTGATATGATAGATATTGAAAAATATAACGTTATTTTAGCATTTTTATTTACTCACCATGTAGAATTTCCTACAGCTACTTCCCAGTAATGGCATCCACTGTCAATAAAGACATTACCAGTTGCCCCATAGCATCCTGTTCCACTGAAGCGCTCCGGTGTATGACTCTTTTTCAATGAACTTTCTTCTTTTTCCATCTGCATTCCATCATTGGATATTTTTAGCTTTTTATGTGCAAATTTAGGGTCAAGTTTAAACGGCTGACCTATAAACAGAAGTAGGCAATATAAAATGTTAGAAAACAAATGAAATATCAATATCATAAATACAGTAATAAATACAACTACAGCTTGTAGGTTTTGATCTTGATAGTAGAGTTTTTTTTTTTTATTTAACAAACTGCAATATTCATGTTTTAAGTTTCAGCACACATGCCTTCCCATATCAAAAAAATAAGAAATCAAATTTAAAAAAAAGTAAAGATAAAGTAGACCAGATTATCAATTAATAGTGTAACAAAATATAGTAAGTAAACCAGTAAGTCCGGACTAAGGCACTCCGAAACACGTGTCAGGGTAGCGCCATCCTGGTTGGTCTTGCACACTACCAATTTGAGGTGACTCTTCTTTCTAGCTTTGCTGGTACCGGGTTATTGTCATTTTTATACCTGGTTATTACTCTGTACTCACTCCAGCTTACGCATTCCCTTGTGGTAGAATTTCTAACATTTTAGGTAATACGGTCAGCGTTACCAAGACTCATCTCTTATATGAATAACTTACTTAGTGTTATTCAAACGTGCTGTAATTATATTATATTTAGATGCGCTTATTACCTCTTTGGTATGTGTGCAGCGCCAGGATGGCATTTTTTCTGTCACTTTGCTTCCCTTTTTAATAGCTTATATATATTTTAATCATGTTACAATAAAAATGCACATATTTTTATAAGGGTACTGTGTGAGCTCCATTTTTCAGTTTTTTGCTGGATATACTCAGGAGCTTGTACAGAGTTATTTGATTAGGTGGCCCATTACTTTGTTCTAAATTTCTGGGTGGGTACTTACCCCTTTTTGCAATTGGGTCATTTATGGTCTATTTTTCTATTTAACATGCCAAAAGAGGTTATTATCCTATGTTTGGCGCTCTTAAAGCTGGTACTATCCAATAATTTATTTTTATTTCAAGATGACTTCTATATACAGAAACAGGGAACCGCTATGAGGTCCAATGTGTCCCCTCCGTATGCAAACTGCTACATGGATTACTTTGAAAACACACATCTATATACAGATCCACTTTTTTTCAACCATGTTGTTACTTGTAAACATTACATTGATGACAATTTTTGCATTTGCCAAGGAACACCTGAATCACTCATGCAATTCCACAATTACATTAATTCTGTATATCCAGAATTACAATTTACTATCCACTATGATCTAACATCCATCAAATTTTTAGACATGGTGGTCATAAAAAAATGCAACCGGAGATTTAAGCACAGATCTCTATAAGAAACCCACAGATCGTAATAAATTATTACACTACACTAGTTTCCATCCACCTAGCATCAAGAAGGCTCTACCAGGCTCAGAACTAAAGAGGCTACAAAGAATAGTACAACATGGCCCTACACGATCACAATGACTAGAGGAAATGAAGGCCAGGTTTCTCGAACGCAGCTATCCACCGTACATATTCAATCAGCCTACACGGGCCAAATCCAAACCAACATAAACACACCGAATACCACTTGTACACACATAATCCGTGTGCCCGCA
Source organism: Bufo gargarizans (assembly GCF_014858855.1). Lineage (NCBI taxonomy): Eukaryota > Metazoa > Chordata > Amphibia > Anura > Bufonidae > Bufo > Bufo gargarizans. The sequence continues at coordinate 142,250,420 of NC_058088.1, forward strand.
AAGTTCTAAATATTATACGGCGAGCTTCGCAAATTTATATATGGGAGGATTTGAGGAGCAATTCATTTACAACGAACACCCATGGCGCAGCAAGCTGATATTCTACAGGCGGTATATCGATGATCTGCTAATAATCTGTGATGGGAGCCTGGATGATGCTAACAACTTCACTTCTCATCTTAATAACAATACCTTCAACCTCACCTTCACAGCAAACTACTCTAGAGTGGCCATAGAATACTTAGATTTGGTTCTCTGTTCTAAAGGCAAATCCATAGAAACCAGAACTTTCTTCAAGAAAGTAGATGGCAACAGCTATCTGGATTATCAAAGTGCCCACTGCAAGAAATAGAAAAATAATATTCCATTCAGCCAATTTTAAGCGTATCCGCAGAAATTGTACGAACAGCCTAGATTTCAAACATCAGAATCAGATCATAAAAAGAAGATTCCAAAACAAGGTATACCCGAGTAAGATCATAGAAGCAGCTTACCCACGGGCACAGGGACATACTCAAGAAGATTGCCTTTCCTCAGGAATGACGGAACAAGTAGATTCAAAAGCCACCGAAAATTTCAGATCTACTTTTATCACCACATATAACATCAATCACAATATTCTGCAGAACATTCTTAACAAGCACTGGCCTATTGTACAATCAGATCCATTTCTGAAAAAACACATCCGACCAAGACCTCAGACTACATTTAGGAAGGCCCAAACCCTCAAAAATCTTATTACTCCTAGTAGGATACGGGACAAGAAACAGAACAGATCACATACTACCACCTTATTTCCCCAAGTCCTTGGGAGCTTCAAATGTGGACACCGTCGATTCAAATGTTGTTCCAACATTTCTTCCAGAGTCACCAAATTTTCTAGTAACACCACTGGAGAACAATTTGAGATAAAATATTTCTTGAACTGTTCATCCACGTATGTCATTTACTTATTAGAATGCACATGTGGGCTACAGTACATAAGCCGTACTACCCTGACCCTAAGGGAAAGAATCAACAAAGACCGTTGGAATATAACAAATGGTTTCATGAAACATGGAGTATCCAGACATTTCTTCCAAACTCACAATAAGGACCCTGCAAATCTTTCTAGAACACCTATTGAATACATTCCTGCCACTCATGCCCATCTTTACCAGAAACTAAGACGTAAGGAAATGTTTTGGATCTTCAAGTTGCAAACATTAGAACCCTATGGCTTGAATAAATCCCTTGAGAGCAATTGCTTTTAATGAACTCTGGATTTTCCATTTCAACCAACTTCCTCACACCAGTTATCTCACCCTGGGATCCTCCACCACTAATTCGACCAAGCATATGCTACAACTGAACTCCCCAACTGACCACCTCGGGTCCAGAGCCCATCCATCCTTCCATCCGTTCCTCAATCTTCCACAATCCCCCTCTCCCCCCCCACTTGCACCTCCTCCCATGGCCATCCTGGTTAGTCCCCTCTCCCTAACTCGCACATTGGGTCCAACCAGCTTTATTGATTCTCCTTTTGCATTGGGTCTCACCAGCTCCACTGATCTTCCGTCACCATTCCTCTTGTCTTCTCCCACAGGTCAGCCCTTCCTTCACCCCTCATCCTCTCCCTCTCAACAATCCATTTCTGCATCTCATTGCTCACCCAACAGTCCCAGCACCCACCGGCCACCCATGCCCTTCAATCCCCCCTACACCATCCAGTTAGTTTTCTATTCCCACTAACCTCCCGTTTCTCCATACAGTCCCACTTATCCTTATCATCAGCTAAGTTTCCCTATACAGTCCAGTTTCCTTATCCCTACATATCCCTCATCCGCCTACTAGCCTGGCTCTCCCATATTTATACATTAAATCCTTCCCAAAATACACTTTACACAGCCCTCCCCTTAAGTCATTCATGCTCATTCCCCTTTCATCCCTTCACTGTGAACCAAACCGCTGCGCTCTGACATACTGCGCACACATACAGCGGGAGACAGCTCCGGATTAGCCAGCTGTCAATCGATGACTCCGCCCCCCCCTTCCCCTGCTCTTGAATGCGCGTGATTTCTCACACACGTGAGAGGCCGCGCTGCCTGCAGCTGCTTGTATCTTACAGGTAACATTTTCCCTGCTACTCTCCCATTACCCGATCACCTTAAGCTCACCATGTGTAGATCCCCCATCTCACGTCAACCCAGCTTTCATTATGATCATATCTAGTGATTTCCATATGCAACTCAGATACACAACACCCCCACATTGTACTTCAGTCTCATAGCTTGCACTTACCCCATTACCATACACCCCAATCTCCTGCTGCATATTATCATGAGAGTACTATATAGTGTTTCCAGTATCATCATCATGATTAATAATATTACAGGCTATAGCTACTAGAGAGGGGTCGTTGATCCAGGGAGTTAGTCTGATTGGAGTCAGGAAGGAATTTTTTATTCCCCTAAAGTGGGGAAAATTGGCTTCTACCTCAGTTTTTTTTTTTTTTTTTTGCCTTCCTCTGGATCAACTTGTAGGATAACAGGCCGAACTGGATGGACAAATGTCTTTTTTTTCGGCCTTATGTACTATGTTACTTCACCCTCAGCATCCCCCCCTTTTATTTGTGGAATAGCCATTTGTCATTTCCTGTTATGCAATACCCCTCATACCAATATATATATATTTTTTAATGCATCCAAATTATTCCTACAGCTTGGACTATCCATATGTTAGAAGCTACGCCATCTGCATGTCACGGCGGTAAGTGAGCAACACACAGTAAATAGCAACTGACCGGACCCAAACTACGGAAGATAAAGGGTGACCCCTGTCAGACCCTAAAAGCTCTCCCTAAGCTGCTATGCACATGTCCAGATCCATATGGTGGATCGAGACATGCCCGCGTACCTCAGGCTGATGACCACTGAAACCCCTACAATAGTGGAAGGGGCACGGCCACCGGTGCCCTTCTCAGTATATGGACAGAACCGGGGTCGCCTCGGATCCAGTCAGCAAAGAAACAGAAACACACAATGTCTGAACACTTATCTGAAGGAGCTGCGACTGCAGTGAAAACAGATCCAAAGTCAGCAGACAATATCCGAAGTACTTGCTTCAGCAGAGCACAGATCCAGTGAAAAGATATCACACAGGTGAAGCTACTCAAGCGAGAGATACAGCTCAAATGAAAAGTATAATCCGCACCTCTACAAAGGAGAAAGGGTGATTTAAAGGCAGTGAAATCAAACACAGGAGAGACAGCTGGAAGGAAGGAAACCGAAAGTAAAGACCTCATCACAGGGGCGGAGAAACAGGGCAGAGGGAACTCCTCCAAGCTCTAGTAGTGACATCATCACAGGGGTGGAGAAACAGAGCTGTGAGAACGTCTCAAAGCTCTGGTAGTGACAGTACCCCCCCCCTCTACGGGTGGACTCCGGACACCCAGGACTCACCTTCTCAGGATGAGCCCTATGAAATGCCCTGATGAGGCGAGTGGCTTTAATGTCCGACACCGTAACCCACATCCTCTCCTCAGGACCATAACCCTTCCAATGAACGAGGTACTGAAGAGAACCGCGGACAATGCGAGAGTCCACAATTCTGGAAACCTCAAACTCCAGATTGCCATCAACCAAAATCAGAGGAGGAGGCAAAGAGGAGGGTACCGTGGGCTGGACATATGGTTTTAAAAGAGCCCTGTGAAATACATTATGTATCTTCCAAACCCGTGGAAGATCAAGACGGAAGGCAACAGGATTGATGACTAACAAGATTTTATAAGGCCCGATAAATTTGGGACCCAATTTCCAGGAGGGAACCTTCAGTTTAATATTTCTTGTAGACAACCACACCAGATCACCCACATCCAGGTCCGGACCAGGCACACGTCTCTTATCAGCCACACGCTTATATTTCTCACTCATCTTTCTAAGATTACTCTGAATCTTTTGCCAAATGGTAGACAAAGACGAGGAAAATCTCTCCTCCTCAGGCAAACCAGAGGGAGCCCCTCCCGAGAATGTCCCAAACTGCGGATGGAACCCATATGCACCAAAGAATGGTGACTTATCAGAAGATTCCTGACGACGGTTGTTCAGAGCACACTCAGCAAGAGGGAGAAATGAACACCAATCCTCCTGGTTCTCTGCCACAAAACAGCACAAATATGTCTCCAGATTCTGGTTGACGCGTTCAGTCTGACCATTCGACTGCGGGTGGAAAGCAGAAGAGAAGGACAGCCGAACCCCCAGGCGAGAACAGAAGGCCTTCCAGAATCTAGACACAAACTGCGTGCCTCTATCGGAAACAATATCCAAGGGAATGCCATGCAATTTAACAATATGGTCGACAAAATCTTGCGCCAACGTTTTAGCACTGGGTAAACCAGGGAAGGGTACGAAATGAGCCATCTTGCTAAAACGGTTAACCACCACCAGGATCACCGACTTCCCTGAGGAACGAGGAACATCCGTGATAAAGTCCATGGAGAGGTGTGTCCAAGGACGGGAAGGTATGGGTAACGAGAGAAGGGGACCTGAAGGCCGTGAACGAGGGACCTTAGCGCGAGCGCACATCTCACAAGCAGCCACAAAACCCTCCACTGACTTACGAAGTGCCGGCCACTAAAATCTCCGAGCAATGAGATCTACCGTGGCTCTACTCCCGGGGTGACCAGCAAGAACAGTATCATGATGCTCCTTGAAGAGTTTGTGACATAACTCAGGAGGACAACTTCCCAGGAGGACAACGGGCAGGTACCTCAGTCTGGGCAGCCTGGACCTCGGCCTCCAAATCAGAATACAGAGCAGAAACAACCACCCCCTCCGCCAAAATGGGACCCAGGTCCTCAGAGTTTCCTCCTCCCGGAAAACAGCGAGAGAGCATCAGCCTTCACATTTTTGATCCCAGGGCGGAATGTAACAACAAAATTGAATCTGGAGAAGAACAGAGACCATCTGGCCTGTCTCGGATTCATACGCCTGTCCGACTCAAAGTACGCCAGATTCTTATGGTCGGTAAAAACAGTGACAGGGTGCCTGGCCCCCTCCAACCAATGGCGCCATTCCTCGAAAGCCAACAACTCTCTATCTCCCACATCATAGTTTCTCTCTGCTGGGGAGAGTTTTTTAGAGAAAAAAGGCACAGGGTCGCCACTTGGCAGGAGAAGGGCCCTGGGACAAAACCGCACCCACACCCACCTCGGAAGCATCCACCTCAACGATAAAAGGTAAGGAAACATCGGGATGCACCAAGACGGGAGAAGACGCAAAACTCTCTTTAATCTTAGAAAAGCTGCAAGCGCCTCCTCCGACCAAGAGGAAAAATCCGCCCCCTTTTTTGTCATTTGAAAGAAAATCCCGGCAGACGTGACTTCAATGCTCATGAAGTTTATTTGCACATAACAATATGTCCCATGGAAAAGGACGCGTTTCGGCTAAGTTGCCTTTTTCAACAGGTAGATGTACATAGTCAGTAGCTCATATATATACACACACACACACATCAATGATTAAAGAAAGGAACCTCCCTATGGCGTCAACGCCCAAGAGGGGCGGTACATAGATGGTAACATGATAACATAATCAAGATAGTCAATCAAAAGGCGGAACAGGTATCAGAACACATGTCAATAATTATTAAATACCAGTACAGCAGAGATACTCCTTCATTATGTAGTCGATGTCTAGAAAATAATGATACAAAAATTAATAAAAATTAATATTTGATGGTAGACAGAAAACACAGATTGACCTCAGATATGCATAATTTCGTAGTCTCTATTGAGACCCCTTGGATGTAGGGTATCCAGGGTATGAATCCAGTAAGCCTCGCTGCGCAAAATACGTTTTTTAATGTCACCACCCCGCCTGAGTCTGGTGATCTGTTCTATAACCTGGAACTTCAATTGAGCAATTGTATGGTTATATTTTTCAAAGTGGGAGGGAACTGGTAAAAGTAAGTTCTTGGTCCTAATAGTGGATTTGTGCTTTCCAATGCGATCTTTAACACTCTGTATTAGGGAAACAATACAGAGTGTTAAAGATCGCATTGGAAAGCACAAATCCACTATTAGGACCAAGAACTTTACTTTTACCAGTTCCCTCCCACTTTGAAAAATATAACCATACAATTGCTCAATTGAAGTTCCAGGTTATAGAACAGATCACCAGACCCAGACGGAGTGGTGACATTAAAAAACTTATTTTGCGCCGCGAGGCTTACTGGATTCATACCCTAGATACCCTACATCCAAGGGGTCTCAATAGAGACTACGAAATTATGCATATCTGAGGTCAATCTGTGTTTTCTGTCTACCATCAAATATTAATTTTTTGAAATTTTTGTATCATTATTTTCTAGACATCGACTACATAATGGAGTATCTCTGCTGTACTGGTATTTAATAATTATTGACATGTGTTCTGATACCTGTTCCGCCTTTTGATTGACTATCTTGATTATGTTATCATGTTACCATCTATGTACCACCCCTCTTGGGCGTTGACGTCATAGGGAGGTTCCTTTCTTTAATCATTGATGTGTGTGTATATATATATATGAGCTACTGACTATGTACATCTACCTGTTGAAAAAGGCAACTTAGCCAAAACGCGTCCTTTTCCATGGGACATATTGTTCCATGGGAATAAACTTCATGAGCATTGAAGTCACGTCTGCCGGGATTTTCTTTCAACTACACGTGGAACTAATCCTATCCCGTGCGGCGTGCATCTCAGCGTGTGCCGGCCGACTTCTCTCCCTTTTTTGTCATGTCAGTGAGGGGTTTGACAACAGAGGAATAATTCAAAATGAACTTTCTGTAATAGTTCGCAAAACCCAGAAAGCGCATCAATGCCTTCTGATTCTCAGGAAGCTCCCACTCCAGCACAGCACGGACCTTCTCCGGATCCATGCGAAAACCAGAAGCAGAGAGGAGAAAACCCAGAAATTGAATCTCCGATACCATAAAAACACATTTCTCCTTCTTGGCGTACAATTTATTCTCTCGCAGAATCCGCAGAACCTGAAAAAGATGATCCTGATGGGTCTGAACATCAGGGGGAAAAAAATCAAAATATCATCAAGATACACCAATACAAATTTTCCCATTAAATGGTAGAAAATACTGTTAACAAAATGCTGAAAGACGGCCGGAGCATTCATCAGGCCGAAAGGCATAACGAGATTCTCAAAATGCCTGTTAGGGGTATTAAAGGCCGTTTTCCATTCATCCCCCTCTCTGACCCTGACCAGGTTGTACGCGCCTCTCAAATCCAATTTGGAAAAACCTTGGCCCCAACAATTTGGTTGAAGAGGTCCGGGATCAGAGGAAGGGGATAGGGATCGCGAATCGTGATACGGTTCAGCTCCCTAAAATCTAGGCAAGGTCTCAGAGAGCCATCTTTCTTTTTAACAAAAAAAAACTGCGGCAACAGGTGATTGAGGGACGAATATGCCCCTTATCGAGACTCTCAGAGATATAAGTTCGCATTGCGATTCTTTCCGGTTGTGAGAGGTTGTAGAGGCGTGCTTTTGGCAGCTTGGCGCCGGGAATGAGGTTAATGGGACAGTCAAACTCCCGGTGAGGAGGTAGCTCCTGAACACCGCTCTCGGAAAACACGTCCGATAAATCAGAGAGAAATGATGGCACCGTTTTAGTAGACACCTCTGCAAAAATCGCTGTGAGACAATTCTCTCTACAAAACTCACTCCACTCATTTATTTGCCTTCCTTGCCAATCAATAGTGGCGTTATGTCTAGTGAGCCAGGGTAACCCCAAAACTAGAGGAGAAGGCAATCCGTTAAGGACAAAACAAGATATATCCTCCACATGAGTGTCACCTACCGCTAACCGGATATTGTGAACAATGCCCTTCAGGGATCTCTGTGAGAGTGGAGCAGAGTCAATAGCAAAAACAGGTATATCCTTTTCTAATGTGCAAACCTGAAAACCATGCATGGCTACAAATTGAGTATCAATAAGATTGACGGCCGCTCCACTATCGACAAAAAATTCACAAGAAATTACTTTGCTCCCTAGCGCTACCCTGGCAGAAAGGAGAAAACGGGAACTGCAGGTCAGAGGAAAAGCATCAATTCCTACATCAACTTTGCCCAAAGTAGCAGATGAAGCAGAGTTTAATGATTTAACTTTTGAGGTTTTTCTCTTATTATAACTCTTAGTACAGTTCAAGAATTTCCTAGACGGACAAACATTTGCCAAATGACCTATGCCCCCACAACAAAAACACACCATTCTCTGAGGACTAAATCCTCTTTTATCAGGGGCAAGTCGACCTAGCTGCATGGGCTCCTCCACAGAGGGAACCGAGAGAGGATGAGGCCCCTGCACACTGAATGAGTCCGCACCACTGCCCCTAGATTGAAAATGACTGGACAGAGAGGTCTCGTTTCTTTCTCTTAGACGCCTGTCAAGGTGTACCGCCAATGACATGGCAGACTCTAAGGACGTTGGTCTCTCATGGAAAGCAAACGCATCTTTTAATCTCTCTGAGAGACCATGAGAGAACTGACTCCGGAGTGCAGCATCATTCCAACCTGAATCAGCTGCCCATCTCCAAAATTCAGAACAATAAAGCTCCGCAGACAGTTTGTTCTGGCATAAAAAACGTAAGTTAGATTCGGCCAGAGCAACACGATCCGGGTCATCATATATCTGCCCCAGGGCCACAAAAAATCTTTCCACGGATCGAAGGGAGGGATCCCCTGATGGCAACGAAAAAGCCCAAGTCTGAGCATTACCCCTGAGCAGGGAGATGACAATCCTCACCCTCTGTTCCTCATTACCAGAGGAATGGGGACACAAGCAAAAATGGAGTTTGCATGCCTCTCTGAAACGAACAAAATTCTCACTGCCCCCGGAGAACGTTTCTGGAAGTGAGACCTTTGGCTCGCAACAGACTCTATGGGCCGGAGCAGAGCCCAATGCTTGAAGCTGAGTCATAGATTGACGGAGATCCGCTACCTCCAAAGAAAGACCCTGCATGCGGTCAACCAGGTCAGAAAGCGGATCCATGTAAAAAAGGACGGTTCGGCAGATTATAATGTCACGGCTGTAAGTGAGCAACACACAGTAAATAGCAACTGACCGGACCCAAACTAGGGAGTATAAAGGGTGACCCCTGTCAGACCCTAAAAGCTCTCCCTAAGCTGCTATGCACATGTCCAAATCCATATGGTGGATCGAGACATGCCCGCGTACCTCAGGCTGATAACCACTGAAACCCCTACAATAGTGGAAGGGGCACGGCCACCGGTGCCCTTCTCAGTATATGGACAGAACCGGGGTCGCCTCGGATCCAGTCAGCAAAGAAACAGAAACACACAATGTCTGAACACTTATCTGAAGGACCTGCGGCTGCAGTGAAAACAGATCCAAAGTCAGCAGACAATATCCGAAGTACTTGCTTCAGCAGAACACAGATCCAGTGAAAAGATATCACACAGGTGAAGCTACTCAAGCGAGAGATACAGCTCAAATAAAAAGTATAATCCGCACCTCTACAAAGGAGGAGGGGTGATTTAAAGGCAGTGAAATCAAACACAGGAGAGACAGCTGGGAGGAAGGAAACAGAAAATAAAGACCTCATCACAGGGGCGGAGAAACAGGGCAGAGGAAACTCCTCCAAGCTCTAGTAGTGACATCATCACAGGGGTGGAGAAACAGAGCTGTGAGAACGTCTCAAAGCTCTGGTAGTGACCCTGCATTAGCACGGACCCAAAAGGTAACCATACCAATTCTTTTACCACTTTTATCATGTAGGATTGTTTCAGTAACCAGTTTACCCTGTACCTTCCACCATTCCTCTTGCTGCCAACCTCCTCAATACATACCACATCAATTTTGTATTATTCACCACTCAGCGACCTATATATTATTCATTGTACGTCTATGACAATTTATGTATCTCATGTAATTTACAATATATATATATATATATATATATATATATATATATACATATACACAGTATATCCAGCTAAAATAAATTCAAGTAATGCTTTTATCCACTCTACTCATTCTCATTGAACAATCTTTTTCTGTTATCTCCTTGGTACTATTACATTTATTTTTCTTTTAATTTATTTATTTTTAATTTACATGTTATGTTTTAGCAAATATTATATATATTATGTTGTTTTTTAGACTTGAAAAAGGAGTATATTCACTCCGAAACGCATTTTCACTCCACACTTAAAGAGGACCTTTCACCGATCCTGACATTGTGAACTAAGTACACAGACATGGAGAGCGGCGCCCGGGGATCTCACTGCACTTACTATTATCCCTGGGCGCCGCTCCGTTCTCCCGCTATGCCCTCCGGTATCTTCGGTCACTAAGTTATAGTAGGCGGAGTCTGCCCTTGTTCTGCTGTAGCGCTGGCCAATCGCAGCGCAGAGCTCACAGCCTGGGAGGTTATTTTCTCCCAGGCTGTGAGGTCTGCGATGCGATTGGCCAGCGCTACAGCAGAACAAGGGCAGACTCCGCCTACTATAACTTAGTGACCGAAGATACCCGAGGGCATAGCGGGAGAACGGAGCGGCGCCCAGGGATAATAGTAAGTGCAGTGAGATCCCCGGGCGCCGCTCTCCATGTCTGTATACTTAGTTCACAATGTCAGGATCGGTGAAAGGTCCTCTTTAAATAATAAAAGATTTTAATAATATCCACTGGAGTCGTGTGTCACAACCAGACAGCTGAGAAGCTCTGACAGAGGCCTTTTAGAACCTCCTCCTTGAGTTCTCTTTGTTGTGCTGTTCAGTTCCTCATCTCATTAGCCTCTCTTAGCTGTCATGGAGTTGGACTGATTGCATCCCTTTAAATTCTGCCCCATAATGCATTACTGGGCAGCTTATACTACTTCCTGGAGTGTGTGTGCATGCTGATCTTGTTTTCCAGTCTGCTACAAAGTTAAGTGCTGAACATTTATCTGTTATTTTCTGTTTGCTGGATCCCAGGTGACCCTGACTCCCTCCGTGTCTGGTGTAGGGAGCCGGTGGTCGTGTCCCCTCACTATTGTAGGGTGTTCAGGGGTTATATAGTCGAGGTACGTGGATATGCAACCTTCCACCTTTCGGATCTTTGCATAGGCTGAGCAGCCAGGGAAAGTCTCAGGTCTTGTGCAGGGGTCTCCCTTTTGGTTCCTTAGCTTTGGATCCACTCAGTCATATATGCATGTTGCTTTGTCTTGTTTCCTGTACACCGTCCGTGACATCGTGTTTGCACCAAGAGGTATCAGAGTTGTGTACTGGGTCATGAGGAAGGATCTGTAATATATGTTGATCCGAAGCGCCGCTCAGACTCCTCATAGTAACCATGGGAGTGGAGGACACCGGCCTCGTTAAGGGGGCGTCCGTGGCTGGGTCCTCCCTGCTCCTGCTGCTCTGCAGATCAGGATGCAGCGTGCGTCCTCGTTTCGAACTTATCGCAGGGAGCCGGCGGCACTGAAGGGAAGGAGCGCAAAGTCGGCGCCCTGTGACAGGGACAAATGCTATTGGAACAACTAATTGCAACTGTTGTGATTAGGGTTGAGCGAACCCGAACTGTAAAGTTCGGATTCGTACCGAACTTTAGGATTTTGGGACCCCGGACCCGAACATTTCAGTAAAAGTTTGGGTTTGGTGTTCGGCGCTTTCTTGGCGCTTTTTGAAAGGCTGCGCAGCAGCCAATCAACAAGCGTCATACTACTTGCCCCAAGAGGCCATCACAGCCATGCCTACTAATGGCATGGCTGCGATTGGCCAGAGCAGCATGTGACCCAGGCTCTAGATAAGCTTGAGTCACATAGCGCTGCACGTAACTCTGCTGTTACAGGTGTAAGGAGAGGATGCAGCTGGACTTGTGATTTCAGGGAAAGAATAGGAGAGAATCTAACTCAGCGATCTACAGACAAATAGTTGTGTGGGTGCAGGGCACTATCGTTTTACCCTGCCCTGAGCTCATTGACCAAAAAATACAAACTTTTAGAATTCTGTTAGTTAGGTGGGTGGCGGCGGCCATTTTATGCATGCTCAGTGCACCAGCACTGCATCTGAGCTTTTGGGCCATTGCAAATCAAAATTTTTTGGGGGCAAACTAAAACATCTGTATTAGTCAGTGTGCAATTTAAGGTAGAAACACACCCATCATTTTCTGGGGTTTGAAAAACACACTTTTTTTCCCCAAAAAACAGTATTTTCCAGATCTGGAAGTGTTAAATTCAAGTTTAATATATACAGCTTTCATATTCTGTTAGCAAAAAAAGTATTTTTTGGCAATCTACAACATCTGTATTAGTCAGTGTGCAATTTAAGGTAGAAATACACCCATCATTTTCTGGGGTTTGAAAAACACACTCTTGACAAAAACACTCTTTTCAGGCGTTGCAGCACCAGCATGTGCGAAATTCCAGGCTTATATACTGCTCTCAAATTCAGTTTTTAAACAAACACTCATTTGGGCATAAAAAATTTAGTTGGCAGCCTTTGATGCAGATGTCATTGTGAGATACACCCTTAATACATTTAGGTTACATGCTGAGAAATTAAATACCGCCATTTGGTGCACCAATATTGAATTTAGGCCTACACTGGTTCAGGCCCTGTGAGATACCCCCTCTACATACAGGGGTTTGATTCAGGCATTTGAAATACACCCATTTTGTGAAAAGATACATTTACTTCAGGCCTACACTGGTTCAGGGAGTGTGTGATCCCCCCTATGCATACAGGGGTTTGAATTAGGCATTTGAAATACAGCCATTTTGTGCAAAGAAATCTTCAATTGAAGCCTAGTCTGGTTCAGGCCGTGTGAGATACACCCTTTACATACTGTCGTTATTTTATACAATTAAACACCCATTTAGGGCAAGATTCTAAATTCTAAAAATATGAGGAGAGCGTCAAACAAGGGACATGGCCCAGGTCGTGGTGCTGCTGGTGGAGCTCCTGTTGCAGGTAGAGGACGTGGTTGATCTGTGCCAGTTACATGTACAAGTGAAACCCCTTCCTCAGGTGCGAGTAGGCAACAAAACCTGCAGCGGTATTTGGTCGGGCCTAATGCTGCTCTATGAATAGTGAGGCCTGAACAAGTACAGGCGATAGTAGATTGGGTTGCTGACAGTGGATCCAGTTCCTGGACGTATTTCTGGAGCTTAATAATATTACAGGCTATAGCTACTAGAGAGGGGTCTTCCTCTGGATCAACTTGCGGGATAACAGGCCGAACTGGATGGACAAATGTCTTTTTTCGGCCTTATGTACTATGTTACTATGTTACTATGTTACTATGTTACTATGTTACATTGTCTCCCACCCAGTCTCCTGCTGAAAGACCACAGTTGGCACCTGCAGCCGATGTCCATCAGTATTTCACCTCACCCCCTTGCAAATCAGCCAAGCAGTCTGAGCCCCAAGTCATGCAGCAGTCTCTTCTGCTTCTCGATGACTCTGTTAGCAGGATTTCCCAGGGTCATCCACTTAGCCCTGCCCCAGAAGTGGAAAAGATTGAGTGCACCGATGCCCAACCATTTATTTTTCAAGATGAGTACATGGGAGGACCATCGCAGCACGTATCGGAGGATGATGAAACACAGGTGCCAACTGCTGGGGCTTTCGAAAGTGTGCAGACCGACAAGGAAGGCAGGGGTGAAGACTGGGTGGAAGATGATGATGTGGAGGACGATGAGGTCCTCGACCCCACATGGAATCAAGGTCATGTGAGTGTAAGATGTAGTTCGGAGGAAGAGGTGGTGGTCGCACAGAGCCACTAGCACAGCAGAAGAGGGAGCAGGGTGCAAAAGCGGAGCGGCCGTCCTCTAGACAGTATGCCTGATACTGCCCACCGCAGCAAGCGACCGAGCACACCAAAGCCAGCTCCAAGGAGTACCCTGGCGTGGCAGTTCTTCAGACAATGTGCTGATGTCAAGACACAAGTGGTTTGCACTCTGTGCAATCAGAGCCTGAAGCGAGGCATAAACGTTCTCAACCTGAGCACAACCCGCATGACCAGGCATTTAAGTGCAAAGCACGAGCTGCAGTGGAGTAGACACCTCAAAAACCAAGAAAGGTCTCTTGTTCCTCTTGCTTCCTTTTCTGCTGCAGTCGCGGCCTCTTCATCCACCTCTGGAGGGACAGTGCCACCTGGCACCCCACAAACAGCTGGCACCCCACAATCTGCCAGCAACACCAACACCTGGGTCACCAAGCATCTCCACAATGTCCCACGCAAGCGTTCAGCTCTCCATATTCCAAACGCTGAAGAGGAAGAGGAAGTGCCCTGATTGCCAGCATTTCTAAATTATTGGTCTTTGAAATGCTGTCATTCCGTCTGGTGGAGACGGATAGTTTTAAAGGGCTTATGGCGGTGGCTGTCCCACAGTACGTTGTGCCCAGCCGCCACTACTTTTCCAGGCGAGCCATCCCTTCCCTGCCCAACCAAGTGGGGGACAAAATCAGGTGTGCACTGCGCAATGCCATCTGTGGCAGGGTGCACCTCATTATGGATACGTGGACCAGTAAGCACGCTCATGGACATTATATCTCCATAACAGCACACTGGGTAAATACAGTGGCGGCTGGGCCTGAGGCGGATAGCAGTTTGGCGCATGTCCTTCCACCACCGAGGATTGCAGGGCGCTTCAGTTTTCTGTTGCTTCCTCCTCCTACTCCGCTTCCTCATCCGGTTAGCGTAACACCTTCACCACCAATTTCAGCACAGCCAGGGGTGAACGACAGCAGGCAGTTTTAAAATGTATCTGTTTGGGGGACAAACCCCACAGCACGCAGGAGCTATGGACTGGTTTGAACAACAGACCGATGAGTGGTTGGTGCCAGTGAGCCTCAAGCCCGGCCTGGTGGTGTGGGATAATGGACGAAAGCTCGTAGCAGCTCTGGGACTAGCCGGTTTGACGCACATCCCTTGCCTGGCGCATGTGCTGAATTTGGTGGTGCAGAGATTCCTTAAAAATTACCCCGATTTGTCAGAGCTGCTGCATAAAGTGCAGACCATCTGTGTGCGCTTTCAGCGTTCTCATCTTGCTGCTGCTCTCCTGTCAGTGCTGCAGCGTAACTTCGGCCTTCCCGCTCACCGCGTCATATGCGAGCTACCCACAAGGTGAAACTCCACCTTGCACATGCTGGCCAGACTGTGCGAGCAGCAGCAGGCAATAGTGGAGTTTCAGCTGCAGCACGCATGGGTGAATCGCTCTGTGGAACAGCACCACTTCACCAACAATGACTGGGCCTCCATGCGAGACCTGTGTTCCTTGTTGTTCTCAGCGTGACTATCCCACTTCTATGCCTCCTTGAAAAAACACTGCTGGCGATGATAAAAGAGGATGTGGCACAGGAGGAGGAGGAAGAGGGATCATTTCGTAGGGTTTCCGGACAGTCATTCACAAGTGGCTCCGAGGGTGGGTTCCTGCACCCACAAACGCCAGGTAAACTATTGTCCAGCCAGGGCACAGTTCTGGAGGAGGAGGAGGAGGAGGAGGAGGGACCATCTTCACAGCAGGGTGGCACCCAGACCAGCTCATGGCCATCACTGGTGCATGGCTGGGAGGATACAGAGGACACAGACGATACACTTCCCACAGAGGACAGCTTTCCGTTGCCTCGGGCAGCCTAGCATACATGAGCGATTGCATTCGGCAGTGTCTCCGCAACGACCGCCGAGTTGCCCACATTCTAACTTGTGCTAATTACTGGGTGGTCACACTGCTGGATCCCCATCAGTGGCGTCTCTAGCTTTCAAATTTTGGGGGGGCACACTGGGGGCCAGGACAAAAGTAGGGGGGGCAGCTATAACAACGATACATTTACACAAGTATGCTGTAGAAATGCTGCGATACTTTACCCAATACCTAAAACCGCAAACGGGAAGAAAAACACCAATCACTCAGATTTCAACATGTCCTAGCTGCCTGGGCATGCTGGAATTACTACAATTACAGCATCTACCGGCTGTGTCAAGTCCCCTTCTCTTTGTCACATGGCATGACCCGATAGTATCGCTATCAGCGAGCACCTGAAGTACTTGTACTCAGTATTAAAAAATATATTTAGTGCATTCCTATAAAATAATGAATAAAACAATAACCTCCTACTGCAATTTGTAAAGAAAACAAAGGTGCAGTCCCCACTATTCACTCCAGGCACAATTATGTCCCATTCTCAGGATTGGTGGGGGCCACAGTGGTTAGACTTCCATCTGCTGCTTTAGCTTATAGAGCAGTGGTCTCCAAACTGTGGAGCTCCAGATATCGCAAAACTACAACTCCCAGCATGCCTGGAGTGGACCCCCAAAAGGAGTTGTAGTTTACTGAGGGCAGTGATGCGGCTGAATTCAGAAAAGCACCCGCAGCTTCTGACCGAAGCTCCTAGCATTAAGTAATGCTGAGAGCATCAGATCATTAGGATCTGTGGGTGACACTTATGGAGGGGGATCTGTGGGTGACACTTATGGAGGGGGATCTGTGGGTGACACTTATGGAGGGGGATCTGTGGGTGACACTTATGGAGGGGGATCTGTGGGTGACACTTATGGAGGGGGATCTGTGGGTGACACTTATGGAGGGGGATCTGTGGGTGACACACCGTTTATAGCATCTTATGCGATATGTGTCATCCACAGATCCACCCCATTTCAGTGTCATACCGGGATCCCTCTCCCTATAAGGCCCCATTCACACATCCTAAATTTGCATAATAGAATTGCGGACCCATTCATTTCTATAGGGCAACACAACGTGCTGGCGGATACGGAAATGCGGACATGCACTTCCGGGTCCGCAATTCCGTTCCCGAAAAAAAATGCGAGACCCGCACATTGCTGCTGTTACGGATGTCTGAATGGAGCCTAACAGTGTCAGCCACAGAGTGGCACAGATCCCCCCCCCATAATCGTGTCATCTACAGATCTCCCTCCCTATAAGGCCTCTTTCACACTACCGTTTTTTTTTTCCGTTTTGCGGTCCGTTTTTTGTGTTCCGTATACGGTCCGTATACGGAACCATTCATTTCAATGATTCCGCAAAAAAACGGAATGTGTTCCGTATGCATTCCGTTTCCGTATTTCCGTTTTTCCGTTCCGTTGAAAAGATAGAACATGTCCTATATTTGGCCGCAAATCACAGTCCGTGGCTCCATTCAAGTCAATGGGTCCGCAAAAAAAACGGAACACATACGGAAATGCATCCGTGTGTCTTCCGTATCCGTTCCGTTTTTTGCGGAACCATCTATTGAAAATGTTATGCCCAGCCCAATTTTTTCTATGTAATTACTGTATACTGTATATGCCATACGGAAAAACGGAACGGAACAACGGAACGGAAACGGAACCACAACGGAAGCAAAAAACGGAACAACGGATCCGTGAAAAACGGAACGCAAAACACTGAATTCAACATACTGTAGTGTGAAAGAGGCCTAACAGTGTAATCTACAGATCCCCCCCCCCCCCGTAACAGTGTCATGACATCCACAGACCCCCAAACCCCATCCCTATAACACTATAAGAGTATCATCCACAAATCCTTCCCCCCTATAACAGTGTAATGACTCATGATATCCACAGACCACCCTCCCACCGCTCCCATTTGAACATGATTTCTCTAAACGGTAAAGTAGTAAACACTGTAATCATCCAGGCTGCACTGACAGTAACTTTAAAGGGGTTCTGCACTTTCATTTAACTGATGATCTATACTCTGGATAGATCATCAGCTTCTGATCGGCGGGGGTCCGCGGCGGCCTTCTAACTGTTTACGGCCAGCCCACTGACGTCACGACTAGTATCCACTAGCCTGAGCGCGGCTAAGCTCTGTTCACTTGAATGGAGCTTAGGCCTCGTTCACATCAGCGTTCAGCCTTTCAGTTCTCCTGCTCCGTTATTGGAGCAGGAGAACGGAAAGGACGGATTGGGCACATAACTGAGGCGAGCGGAGCCTACGGACCCCATAGACTATAATGGGGTCCGTTATGTTTACGCTCAGAAAATGATTTTGGAGCGGAGACAAAAGTCCTGCATGCAGGACTTTTGTCTCCGCTCCAAAATCATCTTCTGAGCGTAAACCTAACGGACCCCATTATAGCCTATGGGGTCTGTAGGCTCCGCTCAGTTATGTGCCCAATCCGTCCTTTCCGTTCTCCTGCTCCTATAACGGAGCAGGAGAACGGAAAGGCTGAACGCTGATGTGAACTCAGCCTTAGCTGCACCCACGCTAGTTAATATTAGTTGTAACTCGTGACATCACTGGGCCGGTAAACAGTGAGAAGGCTGCGGCGCTACTGGAGCGCCAGTGCCTTCTCTAGCCTTCTTCTCAAGCAGCTGATCGGCGGGGGTCCCAGGGGTCGGACCCCTGCTGATCAGAAGCTGATGATCTATCCAAAGAACAGATCATCAGTTAAATGAAAGTGCAGAACCTCTTTAACTTTTAAATCAGGAAGATTCAGGGAATCAGGGGCAGCCGCCATCCAGCTCTCCTCTCAGACTCAGTCAGAGCTCAGATCTAATCTAATAGAAATATAGAAAGATACTTAGTCTACGTGCCACGTCCACTAAGTCACTAGTAATTTGTACCTTATTATTAAGTAAACCTGACTCTGTGTCCTGACTCCTGCTACACACCTTCACCTGTTCTCTTCACCACTAGGTCAGGCTCAGTCCAGTCTGTCTGTTGTTCGATATATCAATCGTGTAGGTTAAGGTGGGCCACGCCGACTCCATCCACACCACTCTGTCTCTTCTGGGCCTGGCTGGCTTAAGCAGGTAGACTACAGGCAGTGGGCGGGCTGCTCATGGTGACGTCACGCGCCGGAGGAGGACGAGCGCCGCCCACACTGCTGCCAATCAGACCCAGACGGCGATGCCTAATGAATTCATCTAATTAGTGACTCAGCAGCTGAGCCTGAGGCTGAGAAGCTGAGCTGATTTATGCACAGCACCTCCAGCCAGGCTGTCTGCAGTGCCACTGAGTCTGAGGTCTGACTCAACTGATCAACTCGTCAGGGCCTGGGGGCGGAGCTGGGGGCGGGGCTAAGGACGCGGCGCGGCGGCGGTGGGTGGAGAGAGTCAGCGAGACCACAGAAGAAGAGAGTTAGACTGAAACCGCAAGTGAGTGAATGAAGATGCATGTCCGATATCCGGTACAGTCAGTGCACAGCAGCACAGCAGCACAGCAGGCAACACAACTCACAGACAAGTACTAGTAGTGCCAAAATGAATGGGGGCATTTTAGTTGGGGGGGCACAGCTTGATGTAGGGGGGGGCCGTGGCCCCCTCTGGCCCCCCCCTGGCGACGCCACTGATCCCCATTACAAAGACAATGTACTGTCCTTAATTCCCTCACTGGAGTGTGATCGTAAGATGCGCGAGTACAAGCGCATTCTGGTAGATGCACTGCTGGTGGCATTCCCACCTGACAGTGGGGGAACAGTGGAAGCACAAGGCGAAGGCAGAGGAGGAGGAGGTGGAAGAGGTCGCCAACCCAGCACCTCAGAAGGCAGGGTTAGCATGGCCGAAATGTGGAAAATCTTTGTAAGCATGCTACAACAACCAGCACCACCAGCTGATATGGAGGCAGCATTTCACCAACATGGTGGGGCAGTATGTGTGCACACGCCTACACGTACTGAATGACGGGTCTGCCCCCTTAACTTCTGAGTCTCAAAATTGGGCACATGGCCTGAGCTTGCCCTTTACGCCTTGGAGGTGCTGGCCTGCCCTGCAGCAAGTGTATTATCTGAACGTGTGTTTAGCACGGCAGGGGGAGTTATCACAGACAAGCTCATCCGCCTGTCCACAGCCAATGTGGACAAGCTCACGTTCATTGAAATTATTTTATTTTAGGTCATTAATTATTTTAGTTCATTTCACTACTTTGTTTGTTACATTTTCGGTTGAAATTCACCTATTTTTGGGTGTGATATACCACTGCTATACCTAGTAGACAGGTTAAAAAAATTCACAAATTTGTATGTTCAATTTTCGGGTAAAATTCACCAATTTTTGGGTGTGATGTACCACTGCTATACCTAGTAGACAGGTGAAAAAAAAAAAAAAAAAATCACTAATTTGTCTGTTACATTTTCAGGTGAAATTCACCAATATTTGGGTGTAATATTCCCTCCTCTACCTAGTTGACAGCGTAATAAATTTCACAAATTTTTCTTTTACATTTTCTGTCGACATTAAACAATTTTTTTCTGTCATAGACCCCTGCTCTACCAAGTAGACAGGTTAATAAATTTCACAAATTTTTCTGTTACATTCTTGGGTTGACATTTTACAATTTTGGACGTGATTAAACTCCTGCTCTGCATAGGTGACAGGGACTAAAATTTAAGAAATTCTTCTTTAATTGATCACGCCACCTCCTTTTATTCAATGCTTAAACTTTAACAAGTTGTCCCACAATTGCGCTTCAATAATTTAAATCACACATTTGGACTTTAATAATTTGTCCCACATTTGCGGCTCAATAACTTTTCCCATATTTCCGCTCAATCAAAAAAAAATGTAATCCATTTATCTCCCTTGGATGTGGTCTCTCTGGCGTGGAACCCCGATTCACCGATAACCGTGATCAACATGGTAGGCTCAGAAAAGAACATTGAAAGTTGATAGAGAAGATATCCAAATGGATGGTGGACATCACAGGGACGTGTGATCAGGTAGAAGTTATCTAGACTCAACAAAGCGGCAGCAGGGGTTCTCCTGGCTAACGTTAACAAATCCAAATTACCACATTGACATTCCCTATAATTTTTTATTAATCATTCCAATAACAGGGCATCTTAAGAGTCCTGTATTGTTATTTATCGTCACTACCTCCCCGAGTCGGGAGTGGGTAATTGCCGCACGCCCCCTACTTTCCTCAAAATTCTTCCATTTTAATAGCTTCTCCCACATTTCAGCTCGATCACAATTACATTTCATCCATTGATCTCCCTTGGATGTGGTTTATCTTTCTCACGCTCCCTCTCCGGGGTGGAACCCTGATTCGCTGATAACCGTGATCAACATGGTAGATGCAGAAAAGAACATTGAAAGTTGATAGAGCAGATATCCAATTGGATCGTGAACATCATGGGGACGTGAGTCATGGTGGGGCAGTATGTTTGCACACGTCTACACAAACTGACTGACAGGGGCCAGCCCCTGCAACTTCTGGGTCTCCAAATTGGGCACATGGCCTGAGCTTGCCCTTTGCGCCTTGGAGGTGCTGGCCTGCCCTGCAGCCGGTGTATTGTCTAAGCGTGTGTTTAGCTCAACTGGAGGGGGTTATCACAGGTTATATTTCCCAATGTTTTGGGGTGTACCCTAATAAAATAAAAATACATTTAAAACCCAAAAACTGTGTAGGTTACCGCCTCCTCAACCTCCTACTCCATATGGACCTCGTCCTCCTAAGTCACGATTATAATTTTTTATTTTTACTTATTTTATGTTATTTAAATTCATTTCGCTATCTACTTGTCACCACCAGATCTTTGAGAATTTCTGTTAGACGTTCTTCAGTACCTTCTGCATGATCTTTTGTTTTGCTTTTGTTTTGACATCTCGTCTCCCTCTCCCAGCTGTCATCTATTAGCAGTGATTGCCTCCCTATATATCTCCTCCCCATACTGCCTTACCTTGTGGTTTATACAACTTCCTGGAGTGTGCTGATGCTAGAAGCTGTTACTGCTGCGTCCACAAGAGAAGTCTGTTTCTTTATTTCTGTTTTCCTGTAGGCTTGATCCTAGGTGACCCTGACTCCCTCCGTATTAAGTGTAAGGAGCTGGTGGTTGTGTCCCCTCACTATTATAGGGTGTTCAGGTGTCATACAGTCGAGGAACGAGGGTATGCAATTTTCTACCATTGAGATTTTTGCATAGGCTGGCAGTAAGGGAGAGAGCTAGGGCTGTTACATGGCTTACCCTTTTGTTCCTAAGTTTTGGATCAAGTCAGTCTGATCTTCATTTGTGTCTTCTAGTTTTCTGTAACACCATTTGTGACACCACTTTCGTTTTCAGAGCACTTGCCATGCTCTTAACCACATTTTGCTGGTATTTGCAGCACTCTAGCCCTTTACATTACATTTTTACAGCCATTTTAGTGCTCAAAAGTTTGGGTCCCCATTGACTTGGCAGAACCCGTCGAACCCGAACGTCCAGGTGTCCGCTTAACTCTACTTATGATGGCTTTAGATTTTTTTTCAGTGCATAACTTTAATTTTATTTTATGTGTCAGTATGATCACGATGACAATAAATATGCATAGTTTTTTTTATGATTTACTGCTTTTGATCGTTAATAGCAGATTTAATGGAAAAAAAATATTTATAATTTTCGCAGCGCCTCTTCTCCCCATTTGCATCTCCGGCTGCTCTAGGAATTTCTGCACTGGGACATAACTACGAAGCCGATGGAGCCTGATATGCCAAGTAGCCTTGGGAAAGCTTCCTGCTATCTGCAAATTAGTCTGATTAATTAAAGCCTTTCAGGCAATATTCATCACAACTACTGTACACTGTACTGTAATTCACCCACAACTACTGTACACTGAACAAAAATACTTTCAGTTTTTCTCCCATTTTAAATGAGCTGGACTCAAAGATCTAAAACATTTTCTACATACACAAAAGACCCATTACTCTCAAATATTATTCACAAATCTGGCTAAATCAGTGTGAGCGAACACTTCTCCTTTGCCAAGATAATCCATCCAATCCAGGTGTGGCATATCAAGGTGCTGATTAGACAGCATGAATATTGCACAAGTGTGCCTTAGACTGCCCACAATAAAAGTCCACTCTGAAATGTGCAGTTTGATCACACAGCACAATGCCAGATGTTGCAATGTTTGAAAGAGTGTGCAATTGGCATGCTGACTGCAGGAATGTCTACCAGAGCTGTTGCCCATGTCATCTCCAAAGGTGTTTCAGAGAATTTGACAGTACATCCAACCGGCCTCACAACAGCAGACCACGTGTAACCACACCAGCCCAGGACCTCCACATCCAGCATGTTCACCTCCATGATCGTCTGAGACCAGCCACCCAGACAGCTGCAGCAACAATCGGTTTGCATAACCAAAGAATTTCTGCACAAACTGTCAGAATCCGTCTCAGGGAAGCTCATCTGCATGCTTGTCGTCCTCATCAGGGTCTGGACCTGACTGCAGTTCGTCATCGTAACCCACTCAAGTGGGCAACTTCTCACATTCTATGGCACGTTAGCAAGGCGTTCCGTTCCGTCACAGTTTTCAATGTTCAGGGCAAATGGCAGACAGTGTGTGTGGAGTCATGTGGGTGAGCGGTGTGCTGATGTCAACGTTGTGGATCGAGTGGCCTATGGTGCATTTTATTGATTTGCATTTTGAATGCACAGAGATACCGTGATGAGATTCTGAGGCCCATTCTTGTGCTATTCATCCTTGACCATTACCTCATGTTACAGCATTATAATGCACGGCCCCATATTGCAAGGATCTGTACAAAATTCCTGGAAGTTGAAAACAACCCAGTTCTTGCATAGCCATCATACTCACCGGACATTTCACCCAGTGAGCATGTTTGGGATGCTCTGGATCTGCGTATATGACAGTGTGTTCCAGTTCCTGCCAATATTGTGCAACTTCGCACAGCTATTGAAGAGGAGTGGACCAACATTCAGCAGGCCACAATCAATAACCTGATCAACTCTTTTGCACTGCGTGAGGCGAATGGTGGCCACACCAGATACTGACTGGTTTTCTGACGCCTTTCCCCAGTAAGGTAAAACTGTGCACATTTCAGGGTGGGCTTTTTTTTGTGGGCAGTCTAAGGCACACCTGTGCAATATTCATGCTGTCTAATCAGCACCTTGATATTCCACAAAGGTAGTATTTTCTTATTTCTGATATTTGCGGACTCTATACTGACAGGGAATGTCCCACAGGATTGGCGCATGGCAAATGTGGTGCCAATATTCAAAAAGGATCCAAAAACAGAGCCTGGAAACTATAGGCCGGTAAGTTTAACATCTGTTGTGGGTAAACTGTTTAAAGGTTTTCTGAGAGATGCTATCTTAGAGCATCTCAACAGAAATAAGCAAATAACGCCATATCAGCATGGCTTCATGAGGGATCGGTCATGCCAAACTAATTTAATCAGTTTCTATGAGGAGGTAAGTTCTAGACTTGACAGCGGCGAATCAATGGGATGTCGTATATCTGGACTTCTCCAAAGCATTTGACACTGTACCACATAAAAGGTTAGTTTATAAAATGAGAATGCTCGGACTAGGAGAAAACATCTGTATGTGGGTAAGTAACTGGCTCAATGATAGAAAACAGAGGGTGGTTATTAACAGTACACAGTCAGATTGGGTCACTGTCACTTGGGTGGGTACCTCATGGGTCTATATTGGGCCCTATTTTCTTCAATATATTTATTAATGATCTTGTAGAAGGCTTGCATAGTAAAGTATCAATTTTTGCAGATGACACTAAACTGTGTAAAGTAATTAACACTGATGAGGACAGTATACTACTACAGAGGGATCTGGATAGATTGGAGGCTTGGGGAGATAAGTGGCAGATGAGGTTTAACACTGACAAATGTAAAGTTATGCACATGGGAAGGAATAATGCAAGTCACCCGTACATACTAAATGGTAAAACACTCGGTAACACTGACATGGAAAAGGATCTAGGAATTTTAATAAACAGCAAACTAAGCTGCAAAAACCAGTGCCAGGCAGCTGCCGCCAAGGCCAATAAGGGCTGCATCAGAAGGGGCATAGATGCCCGTGATAAGAACATACTCTTACCACTTTAAAAAACGCCAGACCACACATGGAGTACGGTGTACAGTTCTGGGCTCCTGTAAACAAGGCAGACATAGCAGAGCTGGAGAGGGTCCAGAGGAGGGCAACTAAAGTAATAACTGGAATGGGGCAACTACAGTACCCTGAAAGATTATCAAAATTAGGGTTATTCACTTTAGAAAAAAGACGACTGAGGGGAGATCTAATTAATATGTATAAATATATCAGGGGTCAGTACAGAGATCTATCCCATCAGCTATTTATCCCCAGGATGGTGACTGTGACGAGGGGACATCCTCTGCATCTGGAGGAAAGAAGGTTTGTGCACAAACATAGAAGAGGATTCTTTACGGTAAGAGCAGTGAGACTATGGAACTCTCTGCCTGAGGAGGTGGTGATTGTGAGTACAATAAAGGAATTCAAGAGGGGCCTGGATGTATTTCTGGAGTGTAATAATATTACAGGCTATAGCTACTAGAGAGGGGTCGTTGATCCAGGGAGTTACTCTGATTGCCTGATTGGAGTCGGGAAGGAATTTTTTATTCCCCTAAAGTGGGGAAAATTGGCTTCTACCTCAGTGTTTTTTTTTTTGCCTTCCTCTGGATCAACTTGCAGGATAACAGGCCGAACTGGATGGACAAATGTCTTTTTTCGGCCTTATGTACTATGTTACTATGTTACACACCTGTTAGGTGGGATGGGTTAAGAGAAGTGCTCACTAGCAAAGATTTATACAGATTTGTGAACAATTTTTGAGTAATGGATCTTTTTTGTATGTAGAAAATGTTTCAGATCTTTGAGCTCAGCTCATGCAAAATGGGAGCGAAACCAAAAGTTGTGCGCTTATATTTTGGTTCAGTGTATAATGCGATCAGGGTGGCAAAGAAACAGGGAGGAGAGGGGGGCTACACAAAATTTGCAGACCATGTGCAGTGCGGCTTATCTTGTGCTGATCTTATGTTTTTTCTGATGAATCATAGAAAACCTGTCAGATGGAGCTAGGACCCGGCGTATGAAGCCTGTGTGAGGGAGGAGGTTCTATATAGAGGAGGAGGGGTGGAGTGTCAGTTTTTGGTGTTTGTTTTGCATATTCATATGTGCAGAACTATAAAGAGACTGACGTGGACATACCGACATCTAGGAGAAAAGGATATATATATATATATATATTAGATATCAGATGGATATATATATCCATTTGTTTTACAACAGAGCAACAGTATATTATATTTCTCGCTGGCATGTCTCAAGTTGCCTGTCGCCAGAAGCCGCTATAAGACGATGAGAGGGAAGTGAGTGAATTTAACGGAGGGCGTAATGAATGATACCCTACTGCGTGTGTCGATCAGTAAATTTTTTATCAATTTTAGATGTCCCTGGATAAATTCAATTGGTTTTTAGCTAGTAATCTCAAGCTTCAGTACCATCAGAAATGAGTGAAGAGAGGGCTTTATGTGGAGGGAAGGGCAGGGTAAGGTGTCCGGATCATACTGGGAATGGTACAGTATACTAGTAGATCAATACAGCAGCATCACAGGATCATAGTGGGAGTAATAAATCTAACATTTTAGGCTATTTTCACACTGGCATTTCTTGGTCCGCCTGTGAGATCTGTTTCAAGGCTCTCACAAGCGGCCCCAAACGGATCAGTTCAGCCCCAATGCATTCTGAATGGATAAGGATCCGTTCAGAATGCATCAGTTTGGCTCCGTTCAGCCTCCATTCCGCTCTGGAGGCGGACACCAAAACGCTGCTAGCAGCGTTTTGATGTCCGTTTGACGGAACTGAGCCAAACGGATCCGTCCTGACTTACAATGTAAGTCAAAGGGGACTGATCCGTTTTTACTGACACAATATGGTGCAATTAAAAACGGATCCGCCTCCCGTTGACTTTCAATGTTTATTTTTTCCATGGTAATGCAAACGGATCCATTCTTAACGGATACAAGCGTTTTCATTATCAGTCTGTGCAGATACCAGACGGATCCGCACCTAAAGGCAGTTGTGAAAGTAGCCTTACCAGAAATAATCTGCGTCCCAGTCACCCTATTGTCCTGCCCTGTTGGTCTCTGTACTCTACACTATTTTATTATATTTATTCATGGTATCTTTCACCGGTGAAAACAGCAAACCGGTAATATAGCTGCATGGCAGCGAGTCTAATCTAATATACAGATATTGGTATGATCTCTGACATCAAAAGCACAATGAATATTGAGTTTCAACACCTTACTGAGCCACCCAGTCCCAGTATATTTGAAAGAAAAAAAATGTACTAAAAATAAGTATGCTCTCCTCTTTCTGGTTTTGCATATAGAGCTATAGATTTATTGTACATAAACCATATAATATAAAAATACACAGAAAAGTAAATTAAAAAGTGAAAATAAAAAAGTATATTGACAAATATTAATCCATGTGTGAGATTCTGCATTTAATAATTAATACTTTATAGAAATGTAGTATATAGTCCAATTGTCTAGTAGCCTTATAAAGCTTATTATAATAGACTTGTATGTATAGTTCCAATATAGTGTCCAATATCCAAATCTGCCAAGTCTGTATGTAGTTAGTAGTGATGAGCGGGAGGTGCCATATTTTATTTCACGAATATTCGATTGAATATTTGTCATTGTTCTATTTATCGCAAATAATATGGTTGGCTATTTAGAATATTCGTCATTTTTTTTTTCCAATCTGTACAGTTGGTCGCATACTCCTCCCCGACAAGTGTCCCTGTCACCATGGGAACTCCTGTGGATTAGAAAATACCATCGGATCTGAGTTTTCCCTGAGATCGCGAAAACTCTGATTCGATGGTATATTCTAACCCACAGGCGTTCCCATGGTGACGGGGACGCTTGTTGGGGAGGAGTATGCGAACGACCGTACAGATTGAAAAAATAATAAGACGAATATTCTAAATAACGAATATTCAATATATTGCTATATATTCATTTTATAGAATATTCATCATATTCTAAAACACGAAGTAATAGAAATATAGCAAATATTTGTGAAATACACATATAGACTGCAATTTAGCTAATAGTGCTATAGTATTTTTTTATAGTCTAATTTTTTTTTGTTCGCATACTCCTCCCAACAAGCATCCCCGTCACCATGGGCATGCCTGTGGGTTAGAATACAGGGAGTGCAGAATTATTAGGCAAGTTGTATTTTTGAGGATTAAATTTTATTATTGAACAACCATGTTCTCAATGAACCCAAAAAACTCATTAATATCAAAGCTGAATATTTTTGGAAGTAGTTTTTAGTTTTAGCTATTTTAGGGGGATATCTGTGTGTGCAGGTGACTATTACTGTGCATAATTATTAGGCAACTTAACAAAAAACAAATATATACCCATTTCAATTATTTATTTTTACCAGTGAAACCAATATAACATCTCAACATTCACAAATATACATTTCTGACATTCAAAAACAAAACAAAAACAAATCAGTGACCAATATAGCCACCTTTCTTTGCAAGGACACTCAAAAGCCTGCCATCCATGGATTCTGTCTGTTTTGCTCTGTTTAACATCAACATTGCGTGCAGCAGCAACCACAGCCTCCCAGACACTGTTCAGAGAGGTGTACTGTTTTCCCTCCTTGTAAATCTCACATTTGATGATGGACCACAGGTTCTCAATGGGGTTCAGATCAGGTGAACAAGGAGGCCATGTCATTAGATTTTCTTCTTTTATACCCTTTCTTGCCAGCCACGCTGTGGAGTACTTGGACGCGTGTGATGGAGCATTGTCCTGCATGAAAATCATGTTTTTCTTGAAGGATGCAGACTTCTTCCTGTACCACTGCTTGAAGAAGGTGTCTTCCAGAAACTGGCAGTTGGACTGGGAGTTGAGCTTGACTCCATCCTCAACCCGAAAAGGCCCCACAAGCTCATCTTTGATGATACCAGTCCAAACCAGCACTCCACCTCCACCTTGCTGGCATCTGAGTCGGACTGGAGCTCTCTGCCCTTTACCAATCCAGCCACGGGCCCATCCATCTGGCCCATCAAGACTCGCTCTCATTTCATCAGTCCATAAAACCTTATAAAAATCTGTCTTGAGCTATTTCTTGGCCCAGTCTTGACGTTTCAGCTTGTGTGTCTTGTTCAGTGGTGGTCGTCTTTCAGCCTTTCTTACCTTGGCCATGTCTCTGAGTATTGCACACCTTGTGCTTTTGGGCACTCCAGTGATGTTGCAGCTCTGAAATATGGCCAAACTGGTGGCAAGTGGCATCTTGGCAGCTGCACGCTTGACTTTTCTCAGTTCATGGGCAGTTATTTTGCGCCTTGGTTTTTCCACACGCTTCTTGCGACCCTGTTGACTATTTTGAATGAAACGCTTGATTGTTCGATGATCACGCTTCAGAAGCTTTGCAATTTTAAGAGTGCTGCATCCCTCTGCAAGATATCTCACTATTTTTGACTTTTCTGAGCCTGTCAAGTCCTTCTTTTGACCCATTTTGCCAAAGGAAAGGAAGTTGCCTAATAATTATGCACACCTGATATAGGGTGTTGATGTCATTAGACCACACCCCTTCTCATTACAGAGATGCACATCACCTAATATGCTTAATTGGTAGTAGGCTTTCAAGCCTATACAGCTTGGAGTAAGACAACATGCATAAAGAGGATGATGTGGTCAAAATACTCATTTGCCTAATAATTCTGCACTCCCTGTATATATATAATGTATTTGTATGTGTCTAATTGTAGTGCAGCACATTTAGGAGAGAAAAATGCACACAAATAAGCAAGGGCAAGTAAAATAAGATAGTTTGAAACTAAATCAAATGAAAAAAAAGTAATGTGTTTTAATTCTGTGTTTTTTACACAGTCTCCTCTTAACAGTTGTTCTAGAGATGTGTCTGCTGCTAGAACTCTGTGTGGCATTGACCTGGTCTCTAATCTGAGCTGCTGTTAACCTGCGATTTCTGAGGCTGGTGACTCGGATGAACTCTTGGTCTTCCTTTCCTGGGGCGGTCCACATGTGAGCCAGTTTCTTTGTAGCGCTTGATGGCTTTTGTGACTGCACTTGGGGACACTTTCAAAGTTTTCCCAATTTTCCGGACTGACTGACCTTCATTTCTTAAAGTAATGATGGCCACTCGTTTTTCTTTACTTAGCTGCTTTTTCTTGCCATAATACAAATTCTAACAGTCTATTCAGTAGGACTATCAGCTGTGTATCCACCTGACTTCTCCACAACACAACTGATGGTCCCAACCAGGGCCGTTTCTAGGACCGGGCGGGCCGGGCACCCCCTCTGAGATCTCTCCTGCCGAGTGCCGAGTCCTCTCTTACAGTGTCCGTACGTACCTCCTCCAGTACGTGCGGACCGCGCTCACTTCTGACATCATGTGCCTGCTCCTCCCACTAGGCGGCGCAGCGTGTGACGTACAGTAAGTGAGTGAGCGCCGGCGCCGCACTGCCTGCCAGCCTGTTACCGCCCTGAACAGTGCTGAAAAGAAGCACTGCTGTGAGTGACAGTCCAGAGGCGTTCAATGTGGTTACAACACAAATTCTATAATCGGGTATGGGGACACTGTGGTCTGTGGGTGGGTGGGCATTAATTACAATGGGGGCGGGGGCCACTGTGGGAGATATCTGATTTCTGAAAATGGGGGCCACTGTGGGGGACATTAAGTTTAATAAGGTAGGATCACTATGGACATTAGAATGGAGGCTGCTGTGGGTGTCATTACTGTATAATGTCTGATAGGCCTAGTCCTGAGCTGAGTTATATTACCCTGCCCATGCCCTGTATAATAATGTACCTATCCCTGATACCCCGTCCCCTTAGTTATATTACCCCTCTGGGGTAATATAACTAAGGGGTATCAGGGTGCATTATTATACAGGGCAGGGTAATATAACTCAGGACTAGTCTAGGCCTATCAGACATTATACAGTTATAATGACACCCACAGCAGCCTCCATTCTAAATAATGTCCATAGTGATCCTTATTAAAAATAATGTCCCCCACTGGCAGGCTCTGCGGGCGGTGGCGCTCACTCACTGTACGTCACAGTGAGTGAGGCTGGAGGCTGCTGTGGGTGTCATTTAGGGCTGCAACGATTATTCAACATTATAGATAATATTCAATGACTGGATTAGTTGTCAACGAATCCCGTTATCGAATAATCGGCCGATTCATTGCGGGTCCTTGAACTTTAGATCACTGCATCTTTATTACCTTACAATGAAGCTTCAGTAAAAGGCAGAGCGGGCGGCGGCGTAACGTCACTTACTCACGTGACGCGCATGCTCGCCTGCTTCATTCATAAAGTAGGTGAAGCAGGCGCATCACGTGAATAAGTGACGTTACGCCGCCGCCTGCTCTGCCTGTTACTGGAGCTTCATTGTAAGGTAAAAGCAGAAGTAAGGTAAAAGTAAAGTAAAGTAAAAGTTACTGCCGGTTAAGGAATACTGCTGTGAGCGGCGGAGCCAGGGCTGTTATGGGAAGGGGGATCTGTGCATGGCACTGTTATGGGGAGAGGGATCTGTGGATGGCACTGTTATGGGGAGATCTGTGGATGACAATGTTATGGGGAGGGGGACCTGTGGATGACACATATAGCATAAGATGCTATATAGTGTCATCCATAGATCCCCCCCATAGCATAGTCATCCACAGGTCCCCCTCCCCATAACAGTGCCATCCACAGATCTCCCCATAACAGTGCCATCCACAGATCCTCCATAACAGTGCCATTCACAATTTGTTTTAATAATTTTTCAAGTAAGATTATATAAACCCCTTTGTCATTTTTAGTTTTTTTTCCCGATTAATCAATGAAATTATCGACAACTAGCCGATTATTCAAATAATCGTTAGCTGCAGCCCTAGTGTCATTATAACTGTATGATGTCTGATAGGCCTAGACCTGAGTTATATTACCCTGTCCTGTATAATAATGTACCCTGATACCCCTTAGTTATATTACCCCTTGTTACCTCATGTACAGAGTCTGAAGAGGAAGAACCAAAAAAAAACATACTGCCCAGTGGACGGCATGTTCTTAGACGTTGCCCCCCAGCCGAAGTGGTGTCCAAGATCCCCAAGGTCCAAGCCAAGTAACTGTAAGTTTTCATGTGGAGTATGTTTATGTTTTTCACATATAGCATACACCGTGCCACACAATATACAGTATACCTCTACATTGTGTAGGGGTTATACTGTTTATTGTACAGCATGGCACAGAGGTTATATTGTTCGGCATGGTGTAACCTCCATACATTTTATGTACAGTATACAGTAATCCTTGCACTATGCCATACAATATACAGTATAATTCATACACCATGCTATACAATGTACATATAATCCATACACCAAGCCAATATACAGCATAGTTCATACACCATGCTGTACAGTATATATTATAATCCTGTACATCCTGTATATACTGTACAGCATGGTGTATCAATAAAATAAATAGGTATCTCTGCATATCGCAATACTCTCGTATTTTATCTTATTTATATATACTTCTTTCGTTTTTTTCAGTATGATTAACTGGTGAAAATTATTAGTGCCCCCCATTTTTGACTGTGTATTTTCTGTGCCCCCCCTATATATTGCTCCTAGAGTTGCCGCTGCTCACTGCTGTAGGGTACCGGCTGGACAGGGAGCTCAGGGAGGAGGTGCCGCAGGCAGGAGGGAGGACGGGTGAGCGCAGCGTGACTCGCGCGGGCACGTTACATAGTAGTCACGCT
The DNA here is from genome assembly GCF_014858855.1 of Bufo gargarizans. NCBI lineage: Eukaryota > Metazoa > Chordata > Amphibia > Anura > Bufonidae > Bufo > Bufo gargarizans. The sequence continues at coordinate 142,282,936 of NC_058088.1, forward strand.
GAGCCCGCCCGTTCTCCAGGCCTGACTGCCTTCTCCCTCCTACCTCACGTGGGACTTGACTGTTGGCTGTCTGTGTGGCTGCTATAAATGCTAGCCTAAAGTAAAGTACTAAATAAGGAGGTAAGCCTACAGGGCCCAGCTGCCAAGGGCTGGATGAAAGATTATTTTTTTTATTATGCCTAGCACCTAGTTAGTGTACTGTGTTACACATTAGGCAAGTCATCAAGATTATACTAAGTGAGTGGGGCCCCATGTAGTAGAATAGTCACTGCTCGGGTCCCCGCGTTGTCATTATAAAAGCAGATGCGACGTATGCCGAGTACTCACTTCTTGGCGAGTTTAGCTATTTTGTTTACTATATTATATTTGATCTATTTTTAATGAAGTACCCTGGTGTCTCAGTACGACTATTGATGCACTGTGGGCCGAAGACTTCCAATGACATCGTGGCTCCATGACTAAGATCCGATTTCTTTAAGGACTCTGTGATCACGAAAGAACATTTTGTACATGGAAGCGTCTTTTCTTTATAATTTTGCAAGCAACAATAAACAAACATGACTGGATCTCCAAATTGGGATTATATTCTTGACAATAACACTGCAGATGAAGACAAACATAAGACCCTGTAACAGGCATTCACAAAATGCATGTTTATGGGCTTTTTGCATTCATTTTTTTTTAGTTTTTGAAATTCCTGTTTTCTCCACGGCCAAAATGTAATTCAATGATGAGGCAGTTTCTCTTCATTCAGTAACATAAAAATGCAAACATAGGTAAAAAATGCAGAATCAAAAACGCGTCACGAAGTATGCGATTACGCACAGTTTGTGTGAAACCTACCCAAGTGCAGAAGTTGGTACAAGATGGAAAATAAGTAATGTTTTCACTACAATGGAGAAACCTGGAGTTCTTGTTAGGCTTCTGTATGGATCTTCATGGGACACTTACATTGGATGGTTCACAACTTCCCTTATCCTGTAATGTATGCTTCTGACCATCACTTCACTAAGAAAATTAAATTTTTTCAGCAGCTACCCAGGTGGCAATACAGATTTAAATAGACTTCGAAAGGCTTTCCATCTGGACAAGGAAAGCTGGCGAATCTCGGTAGTCCTACCAGGCATACTACATTCTTAGTATGTAAGTAGCAACTGCATTAGAACTTTACCTAAGTACCTAATTCTTTTATATAATTTTATTGTGTTTTTCTCTTTGCAAGACCATTCAAAATGCCACCGCCTAAGCCTTCAGGCGCACAATTCCGCAAAAGGAAACGGAAAGAGAAGAGTGAAGATGAGAAAGGTGCTAAATTCATGGCCATGTTCTTGCAGAAGGAAAGTCCAGCAGCTAATCAAAATCAACAGAATCTTTCTACTGAAACTGCACCAAGAGATTCTGAAGGTCAGACCACTTTGTCCCTTCAAGAACATGGTACTTCATCTGGACATGTGCAGCAGACTTCAAGTAGTGTGCTCTCTACACCTGAACCTGAAATATGTGGCCCAAAATTTACATCAGAAACTGAGCAATCTGAACCAGAAAACGTAGATGCATTGTCCTGTCCTCAACCAGAAAGTAGTGTTGAAGAAAGGGATTCTGTAAAAGCACCTGAACTCCCACAAAGTTCACAAAATAAAACCGCTTTCCCCAAACAAGATATTTCATTATGGCCAAAATCAATGAACAGTTCGTATGCGAGACCACATAGTCTTGCAAGGACCACAGCCCTTACCTGCTTAAGATTTTGTGTACCCCCAAGACAGGGACAACCGTCATTTTTCATCATTCTATGGTTACGTTGTGCTACCAAACAAGGAGCAGGTACTTAGGTGATGGCTTCAGTACTCTGTTTCCGCAGACAGAGTTTACTGCTTTTGCTGTACATGGTTTGATCCTAATCCAAAATCTAAACTTGGAACTGAAGGCATTAACAACTGGAAACATGTTGGTGATTACATTTCATCTCATGAATTATCTAGTGCACATATAAAAGCACGTCATTTGTGGATTGATGCAGAGAACAGCCTTAAAAAAAATGCAGGCATTGATACAGATTTGCAAGCCCAGATTACACAAGAACGTAATCGCTGGAGAGAAGTGTTGGAAAGAATTATAGCAGTAACTGTATATTTGGCAACTAATAATTTAGCTTTTCGGGGCTCATCAAATAAATTGTATACACCAAATAATGAACTTTTTCTTGGGCTTATCCAGCTTCTTGGCAAGTTTGAACCAGTAATGAGAGATCACTTAAAACGAGTTTCCTCAAAAGAAGTCCATGCACATTACTGTGGAAATATAATCCAAAACGAAATAATCAACTTAATGGCCTCTCAGGTGAAAAACTGTATTTTAGAAAAAGCCAAAAAAGCTAAGTACTTTTCTGTGATGTTAGACTGCACACAGGATGCGAGTCATACAGAGCAACTATCGTACACCTTACGGTTTGTTGACATTGATAGTGAACATGTTTCAATAAGGGAGCACTTTATTGGCCATCGCCCTGCTAGTGACACATCTGGTAAAGGTCTTGCTAGCCTCCTTTTAGAGGAAATTTCTAAATGCAGCCTGGATATGAACAATTGCCGAGGACAAGGATACGACAACGGTGCCAACATGGTTGGCATGAACAAAGGAGTACAGTCAAGAATCTTACAACAGTACCCTCGGGCATTTTTCAACCCATGCGGTTGTCATAGTTTAAATTTAGTTACTGGTGATACTTCAAAGTCATCAGTGAAATCTGTCAATCTGTTTGGTCTTTTGCAGAGACTTTACACACTATTTGCCTCATCTTCTAAACGGTGGTGTATTATTAGTGATCATGTCAAGCATCTCACCCTGAAGAAAGTGTGTGCTACACGTTGGGAATGTCGAGTCGAGAGCTTAAAAGCAGTAAGATATCAATATGTCGAAATTCATGATGCTCTCTTAGACTTAGAAGAAAATCTTGATGATCACACTCTTGCTTCAGAAGCAAGATCTCGTTCTGCAATGATGGAGGACTTCAGCTTCATTGTCACTCTTATCATATGGTATGATCTTCTCTTTCAGGTACACATTGTGAGTAAATCCATGCAGTCCAGAGACATAGAAATAACTCGTTGTAATAATTTGTTACAAAATTGTACTGCATTTGTCAAGAAATTTCGGGATTCTGGATACGAATCTGCAAAGATTGCTGCCATAGAAATAGCCTTGGCCTTGGGCATTGAAGCACAATTTATGACAAGAAAAAGACCTAGCAAGAAAAAAAGATTGAGCATTTCAAAATATCTATTTTTTATCCCTTGATAGACAACATGACTTTCATTGGAAAGGCGTTTCTCCCAGCTATCTAAACACAATCAACTGTGGGGCTTTTTGTACAACATTATGAGTTTGCCAGAAAAAGAAACACTACAAAATATGTGCAAGACATTAGAAGACATTTTAACCCAGCCTACAGGGGTAGACCTTGAAGGGAAACAGAGTGACATCGATGGGCAACAATTGTTTGAAGAGCTGAAACAAATTCAGCCAATGATTTCCCAATCTTCAATTACACCTTTGGAAGTTTTGGAACTCATAAATTACACAGTCACATGATCTTTACAGAAATATATGGATTGCAATGAGGATTTTGCTGACTATTCCCATTACCGTTGCAAGTAGTGAAAGGAGCTTCAGCAAACTTAAATTGATAAAAACATATCTACGTACCACAATGATGGATGAAAGGTTATCATTACTTGCAATTCTTTCCATTGAAAGTGAACTAGCTGAAAAGCTAGACTATTCAGCAGCTATAGATGCTTTTGCAGCTGCAAAGTCTAGAAAGGTGGATTTTTCATCAAACTTTTTCCATCTGGTTGGTCTGGTTGGTTAATGCCATTCTCCTGTATCACAAAGCACTTTATCAGGCAAGAGGTGTGCATAATTGGTTTCTCAAAATTCAGTCGGTTTAGAAGCATTCCCTGCATTCTTCCATATGAGCCTTGCCATCTATGCTTTGAAACTGGTTTTATATGTTACTTGGTTTTTGTACATTTACTTGCGTGTATTAGTTGAGACCTGCTGTGATTGGGTTTTAGTTAGTTATTAAATGCTAACATGACAGTTTTTTGGTTTTGCACATTATTGATGATTGTATTTCATGACTACTGTTCTAAGGACATTGCCTTCCTTTATACTGCAGTTCTTCTCTATCACTCTACCTAGGACTTTTAGAAGTTTAAGCAGCAATTTATGATTTTCTTTTGCATTATGATTTTTTTTTTAGAGACATTTTACCTAGAAACTGCACTGGTCCCAACCCCATTTATAAGGCAAGAAATCCCACTTATTAAACCTGACAGGGCACACCTGTGAAGTGAAAACCATTTCAGGTGACTACCTCTTGAAGCTCATCAAGAGAATGCCAAGAGTGTGCAAAGCAGTAATCAAAGCAAAAGGTGGCTACTTTGAAGAACCTAGAATATGACATATTTTCAGTTGTTTCACACTTTTTTGTTATGTATATAATTCCACATGTGTTAATTCATAGTTTTGATGCCTTCAGTGTGAATCTACAATTTTCATAGTCATGAAAATAAAGAAAACTCTTTGAATGAGAAGGGGTGTCCAAACTTTTGGTCTGTACTGTGTATATATATATATACAGTACAGACCAAAAGTTTGGACACCCCTTCTCATTCAAAGAGTTTTCTTTATTTTCATGACAATATATATGACTTTTTTTATGCTGCTTGTTTAATCCCAGCGTCTTTCTATAGTGTCCAGGGATCGCTCCACATTTTTCCTTTATTTAAAGCAATAGGATGTTGTTATCAATCCATCAATGTATCTTTTAAGTGGGTCTTGTATCTTAATATTAACAGACACTTTTCGGAGTTAATACCACTCCATCAGGGCCACTGACACTATATGGACACTATAGAAAGGATCCTTTGAATTCCTGAGCGATAAGGAAGTACTGTAGCGATGTTCCATGTGGGACACCAGATCAAACAAGCAGCATTACAGGAGATACCACAATCCAGCTAGTACAGACTACTGTACATCTGGGTATTATTATTTCTATTGATAGGAAGAGGACCTAACTGGATTATAAGAAAATGAGGTTGAAGTGTCACCATACTACAGTATACTATCCTATACCAGTCCTTTATTAATATACTGTATTAACAGACGGTATAAGGAAGACATTTTATTTATAAAGGTGGAATACTAATAATAAGAGGAGGTACAGTAACGGAAATACAACTGGAAAATAAATGCGGTAGCAATATAACTGCATCACATACTGTAATCTATGAATACCAGCTAATAATAGCTATAGATCCACATCTTTGAATCTAGATACAGAGACAATAAAGGTTCAGGTGAACCTATATTCCACATGCAATTTATTCAATATATATATTTTTTTTATTATTGTTTGTATTTTGGTATTTTTATTTAAGGGGTCTTTTTAAATACTATGTATTTTTAATCTAAGTACTGTATGTAATTTAGTAATGTCAGAAATTTGTGTAATAAATAGTGATGAGCGGCAGGGGTCATATTCGAATTCGCAATATTTCGCGAATATTTTTTAGAATATTCGTCGAATATTCGAAAATTCGAAAATTCGCAAATTTTTTTCTTGCAAAAAATTGGCAAGGTAATGATTGTGTAATATGCGAATTTTCGTAATTCGAATTTTCGGATTCGAATTTTTATTGCGAATTTTTCAACTTTAAGACAAAGAAGATTATAGCACTATGTTAGCTAAATTGCTCTATATTCGTTTTTTTCGAATATTCGCTATATTGCTATATATTCTTGATTTAGAATATTACAAATATTCGAAAAAACGAAGTTATAGCAATATAGCGAAAATTCGAAAAAACGAATATAGAGCAATTTAGCTAATATAGTGCTATAATCTTTGTCTAATAGTTGTAATTTTTTTCTCATCTGAAGTTCAGATTGGAAAAAAATTACAACTATAAAAAGAAGATTATAGCACTATATTAGCTAAATTGCTCTATATTCGTTTTTTTCGAATATTCGCTATATTGCTATAATTACGAATATTCGAAAAAACGAAGTTATAGCAATAAAGCGAAAATTCGAAAAAAACGAATATAGAGCAATTAAGCTAATATAGTGCTATAATCTTCTTTGTCTAATAGTTGTTAAAAAATTCGCAATAAAAATTCGAATCCGAAAATTCGCATATTATACAATCATTACCTTGCCGATTTTTTTCAAGAAAAAAAAACTAAAGATTATAGCACTATATTAGCTAAATTGCTCTATTTTCGATTTTTTTGAATATTCGCTATATTGCTATAACAGTTTTTTCGAATATTCGTAATATATAGCAATATAGCGAATATTCGAAAAAAACGAATATAGAGCAATTTAGCTAATATAGTGCTATAATCTTTTTTTTATAGTTGTAATTTTTTTCCAATCTGAAATTCAGATGAGAAAAAAATTACAACTATTAGACAAAGAAGATTATAGCACTATATTAGCTTAATTGCTCTATATTCGTTTTTTTCGAATTTTTCGCTATATTGCTATAACTTCGTTTTTTCGAATATTTGTAATATTCTAAAACAAGAATATATAGCAATATAGCGAATATTCGAAAAAACGAATATAGAGCAATTTAGCTAACATAGTGCTATAATCTTCTTTGTCGTAAAGTAAAAAAATTCGCAATAAAAATTCGAATCCGAAAATTCAAATTACGAAAATTCGCATATTACACAATAATTACCTTGCCGATTTTTTCAAGAAAAAAAAATCGTGCATTTTCGAATATGACCCCTGCCGCTCATCACTACTCCTAAAGTCAAGTATATTGCAGCCTTCTTATTGGCCCACAAGCTAGAAGCAGGAAGGGATCATGTGTACTGATAAAAAAATAAAAAAAAATAAAAAAAAAAAATCGGAAAAAACGAATATTCGAAATTACGAATATATATAACTATATTCGAAATATTCGCGAATTTTCGAAGTGGCTATATTCGCGATAAAAATTCGAAATTCGAATATTCGTGATCAACACTAGTAATAAATACCTTTGTATTGTAACATAATCAGACACATACTTGCTATATTTAAATAACATTTATTTAAGTCCCTGGGTGGTTCTAAATATAGAGTGGTACGAGCGGCATTTATTTTCTTCATCCATTTACAGTACAGTAAACTTTCTTTAAACTTTTTCAATTTTTTCTTCTTTCTTCTAGTGTCACCCAGTCAAAATAATTATATATATTTAATTATTTCTGGGTCTGTCTGTATATTGTAGGAAATCACATTGTAGGATTTCTAATGAATTAATTGGTAAATTCCTCGGTAAAATAAGTATTTGATCACCTACAAACAAGCAAGATTTCTGGCCCTCACAGACCTGTAACTTCTTCTTTAAGAGGCTCCTCTGTCCTCCACTCATTACCTGTATTAATGGCACCTGTTTGAACTTGTTATCAGTATAAAAGACACCTGTCCACAACATCAAACAGTCACACTGCAAACTTCACTATGGCCAGGACCAAAGATCTGTCGAAGGACACCAGAAACAAAATTGTAGACCTGCACCAGGCTGGGAAGACTGAATCTGCAATAGGCAAGCAGCTTGGTGTGAAGAAATCAACTGTGGGAACAAATTTTAGAAAATGGAAGACATACATACAAGACCACAGAAAATCTCCCTTGATCTGAGGCACCACGCAAGATCTCACCCGGTGGGGTCAAAATGATCACAAGAATGGTGAGCAAAAATTCCAGAACCACACAGGGGGACCTAGTGAATGAATGCAGAGAGCTGGGACCAAAGTAACAAGGGCTACCATCTGTAACACTAAACCGCCAGGGACTCAAATCCTGCAGTTCCAGATGTGTCCCCCTGCTTAAACCAGTACATGTCCGGGCCCGTCTCAAATTTGCCTGAGAGCATTTTGATGATCCAGAAGAGAATTCGGAGAATGTCATATGGTCAGATGAAACCATAGTAGAACTTTTTGGTAAAAACCCAACTCATTGTGTCTGGAGGAGAAAGAACACCATACCTACTGTGAAGCATGGGGGTGGAAACATCATGCTTTGGGATTGTTTTTCTGCAAAGTGACCAGGACGACTGGTCCGTGTAAAGGAAAAAATGAATGGGGCTATGTATCGTGAGATTGAGTGAAAACCTCCTTCCATCAGCAAGGGCATTGAAGATGAAACGTGGCTGGGTCTTTCAGCCTGACAATGATCACAAACACACCACCCGGGCAACAAAGGAGTGGCTTCGTAAGAAGCATTTCAAGGTCCTGGAGTGGCCTAGCCAGTCTCCAGATCTCAACCCCATAGAAAAAGTTTGGAGGGAGTTTAAAGTCAGTGTTGCCCAGTGGCAGCTCCCAAACATCACTGCTCTAGAGGAGATCTGCATGGAGGAACGGGCCAAAATACCAGCAACAGTGTGTGAAAACCTTGTGAAGACTTACAGAAAACGTTTGACCTGTTGCCAACAAAGGGTACTGTATATAACAAAGTATTGAGATGAACTTTTGTTATTGACCAAATACTTATTTTCCACCATAATTTGCAAATAAATTATAAAAAAAAAAATCAGACAATGTGATTCTGGATTTTTTTTTTCTCATTATTTCTCTCATGGTTGAGTTATACCCATGATGGAAATTACAGGCCTCGCTAATCTTTTTAAGTGGGAGAACTTGCACAATTGGTGGATGACTAAATACTTTTTTGCCCCACTGCTGTACAGCAGCACTCCATTTTATGTGAACTTGCTACAGCTGGATGAGGCAGCGCACTACAACCTAATATAAATCATCGCTGAAATTCAGAAGCTGGTTACTACTATATATATCAGTAGAAGCAAGCTGCTACTATAGCGATCTCCATGAGGTACTAAATCACTGAGCGCTGACACCAGAGGAGGAGGGGTAAGTGCATTAACCTAATCCTGCACCCTCAGGACTTATGAACTGCACTTCAAGTACAAGTGACATTGGTTCATCATTCCTGAGGGTGCGCGGTTAGGTTAATGTACTTACCCCTCCTCCTCTGGTATCAGTGCTAGATGATTTAGTACAGTATCTCATGGAGATCGCTGTAGTAGCCGTTTTTTTAATTGTGGATCCCTAAGCGGTGATTAATAATAATAGATTGTACAGTAGTGCGCTGCCTCCAGCTGTAGTGCTGCTGTATATACCTTCGGTTCGGACCATAATACAGTTGCAAGAAAAAGTATGTTATCCCTTTTAAAATGATATGGATTTCTGCACAAATTGGTCATACAATGTGATCTGATCTTCATCTAAGTCACAACAATAGACAATCACAGTCTGCTTAAACCAAAAACACACAAATAATTAAATGTTACCATGTTTTTATTGAACACACCATGTAAACATTCACAGTGCAGATGGAAAAAGTATGTGAACCCTTGGATTTAATAACTGGTTGAACCTCCTTTGGCAGCAATAAATTCAACCAAATGTTTCCTGTAGTTGAAGATCAGATGTGCACAACGGTCAGGAGTAATTCTTGACCATTCCTCTTTACAGAACTGTTTCAGTTCAGCAATATTCTTCGGATGTCTGGTGTGAATCGTTTTCTTGAGGTCATGCCACAGCATCTCAATCGGGTTGAGGTCAGGACTCTGACTAGGCCACTCCAGAAGGTGTATTTTCTTCTGTTTAAGCCATTATGTTGTTGATTTAAGTCTATGCTTTGGGTCGTTGTCCTGTTGCAACACCCATCTTCTGTTGAGCTTCAGCTGGTGGACAGATGACCTTAAGTTCTCCTGCAAAATGTCTTGATAAACTTGGGAATTCATTTTTCCTTTGATGATTGAAATCCGTCCAGCCCGACGCAGCAAAGCAGCCCTAAAACATGTTGCCCCCACCACCATACTTCACAGTTGGGATGAGGTTTTGATGTTGGTGTGCTGTGCCTCTTTTTCTCCACACATCTTTCTTCCAAACAACTCAACTTTTGTTTCATCTATCCACAGAATAGTTTGCCAGTACTGATGTGGAACATCCAGGTGCTCCTGTGCAAACTGTAAATGTACAGCAATGTTTTTTTGGACAGCAGTGGCTTCCTCTGTGGTATCCTCTCATGAAATCCAATCTTGTTTAGTGTTTTACGTATCGTGGGTTCACTAACAGGGATGTTAGCATATGTTAGAGACTTTTGTAAGTCTTTAGCTGACACTCTAGGATTATTCTTCACCTCTTTGAGCAGTCTGCGCTGTGCTCTTGCAGTCATCTTTACAGGACGAACACTCCTAGGGAGAGTAGCAGCAGTGCTGAACTTTCTCCATTTATAGACAATTTGTCTTACCGTGGACTGATGAACAGCAAGGCTTTTGGAGATACTTTTATAACCCTTTCCAGCTATATGCAAGTCAACAATTCTTAATCGTAGGTCTTCTGAGAGCTCTTTTGTGCGAGGCATCATTCACATCAGGCAATGCTTCTTGTGAAAAGCAAACCCAGAACTAGTGTGTGTTTTTTATAGGGCAGGGCAGCTGTAACCAACACCTCCAATCTCATCTCATTGATTGGACTCCAGTTGGCTGACACCTCACTCCAATTAGCTCTTGGAGATGTCATTAGTCTAGGGGTTCACATAGTTTTTCAACCTGCACTGTGATAGTTTACATGGTGTGTTCAATAAAAACAAGGTAACATTTAATTCTTTGTATGTTATTAGTTTAAGCAGACTCTGGTTGTCTATTGTTATGACTTAGATGAAGATCAGATCACATTTTATGACCAATTTGTGCAGAAATCCATATCATTCCAAAGGGTTCACATACTTTTTCTTGCAACTATATATATATATATATATATATATATATAGAAAATGATAGAGGTTCAGGGCAGCACACCTAGTAAAAGGTTCTGGGTGCCAGCGGTGTCGACACCAAGTCCAAAAAGCGTCAATAAACAAAGAAATAAGCACACCGCAGCACATCCATCAGGTGAAAAAATAGTGGGATCCTTTATTCACCCAAGTAGCGACGTTTCGGTCCGCTTACTGGGACCATTTTCAAGCAATGCATGCAATACAAATGTGGGTTTTTATGTGGTCATCACAGTTAACATGTATAATTGATACTTAAACAAAAATAATAAAAATAAAATACAGTGCATATTTAGTGAATGCTTCCAAACGTCATATCGGAAGGACAGTGCAATCGGATACATAAATACATATAACTCAGATATAAAAAATCATCGATACATGAAATAAATATTCATAGCACTAAAGTGATAATCAAAATTGAATAATTGTCACCTGTGAATGCCAGGCCCTCCTACAATGTCACATTCACAGGTGACAATTATTCAATTTTGATTATCACTTTAGTGCTATGAATATTTATTTCATGTATCGATGATTTTTTATATCTGAGTTATATGTATTTATGTATCCGATTGCACTGTCCTTCCGATATGACGTTTGGAAGCATTCACTAAATATGCACTGTATTTTATTTTTATTATTTTTGTTTAAGTATCAATTATACATGTTAACTGTGATGACCACATAAAAACCCACATTTGTATTGCATGCATTGCTTGAAAATGGTCCCAGTAAGCGGACCGAAACGTCGCTACTTGGGTGAATAAAGGATCCCACTATTTTTTCACCTGATGGATGTGCTGCGGTGTGCTTATTTATATATATATATATATATATACAATTACATACATACACACACACACACACACACACACACACACTTATATACACGTTTGGTAGAAAAAAGGAGCATTTATTAACCCATTTTAAATATATAAAAAATTATATATATAGTTAATTATTTTATATGTCTGTCTATGACTGTTGGTAATAACCAAAGGATGAGAGGGGGGGGGGGGGGACCCCTACCCACACTGGCCCATACTTAAACATCCCAAATAAGGACACTGACCACGTTCTTCCTTTTAACCTTTCTTTATTGTTGGGTGGTAGTCGGCCACAGCTATATCTCTTTTATTCATCCAAAAACGGCAACAGTATAAAAACCGTGCGATCCGCCAGCCGCTGGACTCCCAACGGGCAGATTTCGCCAAACCCATCATTAATAACTTTTAAGTTACAGTAACTTGCCGCCAGCTGTGACTTATAAAATTCCTCAAGCCCGCACACAGCCTCCCTGAGAACAGAACACACAGACAAACAGCAATATAAATTAACATTAAAACTTCCAAATACAGGAAACAAAAGGGAGGGAGGGTGGGGACACCTCGCTTCCGATAAAGAGGAAGAGGATAGGCGGGGACAGCACATAAGTACCCTCCTGCTACCCGCCCCCTCTTCCTGCTGTGCACTAGATTAACCCCTTAACTACTCCCACAAACTGAACTCTAAATCTAGGGCCATACAGGTGCCCTAAGGAGATAGAAAGGGAGGGGGGAGACCCACAGTCCCTGTCTACCCTCCCTAAACAGTCGGGCAGCCACCAGACTGTTGGTAATAACCAAAGGATGAGAGGGGGGGGGGGACCCCTACCCACACTGGCCCATACTTAAACATCCCAAATAAGGACACTGACCACGTTCTTCCTTTTAACCTTTCTTTATTGTTGGGTGGTAGTCGGCCACAGCTATATCTCTTTTATTCATCCAAAAACGGCAACAGTATAAAAACCGTGCGATCCGCCAGCCGCTGGACTCCCAACGGGCAGATTTCGCCAAACCCATCATTAATAACTTTTAAGTTACAGTAACTTGCCGCCACGGAGGAGACCTGCCCTCAAACACGGCTCCGACCACCACCCAACAAGAACAGGGCTTGCTCAATCCCATCCTGAAGTCCAGAAAGGAAGATATCCAGTCCAATATCAGTCAAATGGACACCGTCAGGCCTCATTAAAGAACGGTTGTCCCCTTCCAACTGGCGGTGCCGAACAACCACACCCCTCCGGGACCGGACAAAACGGGAAACTCGCAAATTCAACGTCCGCCTGCACCTTTCTATAGCCTCCCCGTCCCTGTCACCGTGCCAAACCACCCGCGGAACAATTTCAGACCACACCAACACTACCTCCCTAAAGAAGGACGGGAACCTCTCCAAATCTGACCGCATCAGGGTCAACAGTTCCAGCAAGGGAACAGAACCAATGTCATTGCCCCCAGCGTGAACAACCAGGACCACCGGGCCCACGGCTTGAACGCCAATCTCCACCACCTGCGAGAGGAGATGCGACCACCGGAGGCCACGAATACCCCTCCATGACACTTCCACGTCTCGAAAACCGAGCGATCTCCCGCCAGGCCTACATTCGGCTCGTTGCGCCGCCCAAAAAACATAGGAATGGCCGATCAACCACACCGCCGGCCTGCCCGAACCTGCAAGAAAAAACTGTCAGAACGGAAAATAGCACTAGTAAACATTGACAAATAAAACATTTTTTCATTTTTTTTTTTTTATAACAAAAGGTCCGGTCTAATGTACCGTGCAAAACAGGCCGATTTCCATCTACCTATCCTCATAATCTCCGATTCAGGTAGACCCGCCCTGGCAGCCTCAGTAGCAGCCCCAATACGAAAAGAATGAGTCCCAAATTCCTTGGGATCGGCACCACATAAAGCCAAACAAGACTTGAAAACCGAAACAAACTGAAATTTGGTAAGGGGGGAGCCGTCCGCATGCGCAAAGAAATTGCAACCCGCAGAACGCAAAGAACTATACTGTGATATCAGATGAACCGGGCATGACACACCAGGAACCGGGTGGAGGGGAATCCAGGCGCCCCTCCCAAATTGGTCCGTCTTTGAACGCCGGACCCGGATCCTAAGCGAATCATTACCCAGGACAACATCATCACTAGAAAGCCCCCCCGGTTTACGACAGGAAGGGGCAACCAACTCGCTGACCCTAAGGGCCGCAAAAAAGGCCAAACTAAAACTGCCTGAAAACAGGGCCACCTCAAAGGGAGATGAGCAAACCTGGGGAAGCAGGGAAATAAGCTTGCCGAGTAAGCCAAACGAGACCGGCCGTCGACTCTCTCGGAAAACATATTCCTTCCTCCAACCCTTTAAAGCCTGCCGAATAACGAAATGCTTGGTAACATCCGACCATCCCCGCAGCTTAAAGTGAAACGCAATGCCCGATAGACGGCGCTGCGCAACCGCTGCAGAAACCCGCAAGGACCGCAAATACAACAGCCACTCCACAGTCACCTCCAGCCGCAGATCATCCCTAGCGCCAACATCTCGTTCACCCACAATCCCCCACCATTGAACCCATGAATTACCGTGAGTCTGCCAGGTAGCAGGGGAAACCGAGGATCTGACCAGCGACATCAGCTGCTGTCCACCAAATCCCACAGGTGCGGGGGGCATTCCCGGCCCTCCCGTTCCGCTTCCGGGAGAAAGGATCGGAATTCCTGCCAACGAAAACGGGAAAGAGCATCAGCAACCTTATTTTCAACACCCGGAACATGACGGGCCCTAAAATAAACATTCGATGCAAGACAGCGAAGAACCAAGTAACGCAGTAGAGACAAGACAGGAAGAGAAGAGGAGGATAAGCTGTTGACACAATACACCACTCCCAGGTTGTCCGTCCAAAAAGACACATGTTTGTTGGACAACCTGTCCCCCCACAGCTCCACCGCCACGATAATGGGGAACAACTCGAGCAGAGTAAGGTTCTTACACAACCCCGAGGACCGCCACGACTCAGGCCACTCAGCAGCGCACCAGTCCTTCCCCAGAATGGTCCAGAATCCACGAGACCCCGACGCATCAGAAAACAAAGACAACTCAGCGTTAGACATTTCCCTGGACATGTAACACGTGTGACCATTGTAAGACAGCAAAAAGGACCTCCAGACCCCCAAGTCCTCTTTCAGGGACTTGGAGAGCCGGATGTGGTGCCGCGGAGATTTAACACCCCGTGTGGCCAAGGAGAGGCGGCGGGCGAAAACCCGGCCCATGGGCATAACTCGGCATGCAAAACACAACAGACCTAACAGGGACTGAAGCTGCAACAAGGTAACCTTCACCACCGATAGGAAACCATCAATCAACCCCAGAAGCTTCTGAAACTTCTCCGGCGGCAACCTGAAAACCATATCCAACGTGTCAATCTCAATGCCCAAAAACGACAGCCGTGTGACCGGGCCCTCAGTCTTCTCACTCGAAATGGGAACCCCAAATTGCGCCATCCTCTCCAGAAAAACAGTTAACAGGGATAGGCAACCACCACCACTGCCAGGGGAAACAAAGAGAAAATCGTCTAAATAATGCAAAACTGACGTAGAACCAGACTCATAACGAACGACCCACTCCAGGAAAGACCCAAACATTTCAAAATAATGGCAAGAAATAGAACAACCCATAGGGAGGCACGTGTCGTAATAAAAAAGGCCATCAACACAACAACCCAACAAGTGGAAACAATCCGGATGAACCGGAAGAAGCCGAAAAGCCGATTCGATATCCGACTTAGCCAGCAGGGCCCCCTTGCCCGCATCCCTGACCAACGCAACCGCCCTGTCAAAGGACACATAAGACACAGATGCATCCTCCGGAGAGATGCCGTCATTAACCGACGAACCCTTAGGGTAAGAGAGATGGTGGATCAACCTGAACTTGCCTGGCTCCCTTTTGGGGACCACGCCCAACGGGGAGACCCTCAGATTAGGAAACGGCAATTCAGTAAACGGACCCTACCCAGAGAAACTTCCTTACCGACCTTTTCCCTGAGAACCTCGGGGAGATCACGGGCCGATTTCAGGTTATCCGCAAAATACGGGAACCGGTTCAGAATAAAAGGGATGAAAAAACCAAACGAAAAACCAACACGGAGCTGAGCAGCCGCCTGCCTATTGGGGTACCTGTCTAGCCAGGGGCCCATCTCTGCTACGCTCACCGGGGTCCTTCTGAGCCCCATGCTCGAACTGCTTGGACAGCTTAACTGGGGGGCGGGAGCATTTATTAGCCGGGTGGGAACCACCACAGGCCGAGCACTCGTGCTTGAATCTGCACAACCCTGCGAACCTGCAGTTGCCTTCATTAAATAACCAGCACGATCCGGGTCGGCGGACGGCCACCGGTCCCGGGGAAGGAGATCCCCCTGAACCAGCGGCCGCCCCTGGAAAGGGGGCTGGTCTCTGTGACACCATCAATCTCAGCCACACATCTGTGGCCTTAACCCCCCAACCTATCTCCGGCTGCAAACCCAAACGGCGCCTAAATTCCTCATCATAGCGCCACCATGCGCTACCCCGATGGGACTTGTAGGCACTATAAATGATGTCCTGATAAACAAACAACTCAGAACAGCGCTCGGGGTGACGCTGACCCATAATGCAACCCAACACCGAAAAAGCCTGCAACCAATTGTTCATGGTTCTGGCAACTTTGGGCCTCCGCTCATACGGCTTGTCCGAAAAACGCCTCTCCTTGTCAACAGTATGTTGATCCACTGATATGAGAGACCAAATATCCACATAATGGTTATCCCAAATTTTCTCCCGGACGGACTCGTCCAAATGGGCACCCAAAAGACTAACCCCACAAAAACACGATTCTTTATGCACCCCCGCTAACACAGGAGCTGGCTTAGCAGGAGGCGGCGGAAGGGACAGGTCAGCAGTAGGCTGCAAACGATCGACCAACAATTTTAACAGTGTAGCCATATCAGAACCCCCACCACCCGCCCCCCATGCACCCGTAAATTGGTACTCACCGGACGGAGGCGGTATTGGCGCTACCGCGGGACCAGGCACGGGAACCTCAGGCTGCAAAGAAGGTGCCAGAACCAGGCTCTGAGCCCTGGAAGACCGACCAGACGTCCGCCTATTGCGCTGGACCCGCACACGCCGCACAGACTCCCCAGACGCGGCAACGGACCCCTCCGAGGACGACGGGGACCGCCACCTTGAGGATCTGGATCGCCTGCTCCATGCTGAGTCACCAGACCTGCGACGCGACCGGTGCCTGTGGGATCCATGGCGCCTCCGGCTCTCATGAGAGGAGAATGAAGAGCTGGACCTTCCCCTGCGGGCACGTGACCGTTCGGGCGCAGGAGGGGGAGGAGGTACGAGTGGCTGAGACAGTGCAGTGATAGGGGAAAAAAGCACTTCAGCACCACTAGGGGTCACTGCAGGCATCATGGCCAGTGAAGGAGCAACAGAACTAACTCCCGGCTGCTGCTCAGTAATAGCAGGGGGCAGAGTGATTTGAGTGGAAGGGGGGGTAGGGGGGAGACTCTGGGAAGAATGGCTGCTACCCTGTGACCCCATCCTGCTGCCTGCACGTACACCTAAACTTCCACTGACCTCGTGTGAGGAGGGAAGAGCCTGGGGCTGGGAGGGGGGAGGAAGGGGCGGAGCTACCGCCCTCTGCACAGAGCCGGCAGCCAGAAGCTCCAGCGATCCTGCAGCAGCACAGATACGGGAGCCCAAGGTAAGCTGAGAAGGAGGGGGGCTATGGCCGAGACGTACGGGGGGGCGGATAAGCCGGGAGGACCGCCTGCCCTCCGCAGGAGCAATCGGGACATCACATGGCTGCATCGGAAACACCGCAGCCGGCGCACTGACAGAAGGAGGTGAGGGGTCAGGGGAACCCAGACTACACAAAAACGAGCGCAGCCACCCCTCACCCCCCTCCGCCATGCGCGCCAACAAGACCTCCCTCAGACGGGCATCACCCGCAGCCATTGCAATCTCTTGTACAGACAGAGCGCAGGTGCAACTCACCAGGACACCTCGCTTCCGATAAAGAGGAAGAGGATAGGCGGGGACAGCACATAAGTACCCTCCTGCTACCTGCTACCCGCCCCCTCTTCCTGCTGTGCACTAGATTAACCCCTTAACTACTCCCACAAACTGAACTCTAAATCTAGGGCCATACAGGTGCCCTAAGGAGATAGAAAGGGAGGGGGGGAGACCCACAGTCCCTGTCTACCCTCCCTAAACAGTCGGGCAGCCACCAATATGCAGGTGAAACTCGAAAAATTAGAATATCGTGCAAAGTTCATTTATTTCAGTAATGCAACTTAAAAGGTGAAACTAACATTTGAGATAGACTCATTACATGCAAAGCGAGATATTTCAAGCCTTTGTTTGTTATAATTTGGATGATTATGGCTTACAGCTTAAGAAGCCCCAAAGTCTCAATTTTAAGGTACCCATTTCTCAGGGGGTATGGATTAATTAGCTGACTAGAGTGTGACACTTTGGGCCTATAATATTGAACCTTTTCACAAAATTAAAATTTTAAGCTGCATTAATGGAATTCCTTTTAATTTGCATTACTGAAATAAATGGACTTTTGCACGATTTTCTAAATGTTTCGAGTTTCATGTGTGTGTGTGTGTGTGTGTGTATATTATATATATATATATATATATATATATATATATAGACACACACACACATACACACACACACACATACATACACACATTCACCTAAAGAATTATTAGGAACACCTGTTCTATTTCTCATTAATGCGATTATCTTGTCAACCAATCACATGGCAGTTGCTTCAATGCATGTAGGGTTGTGGTCCTGGTCAAGACAATCTCCTGAACTCCAAACTGAATGTCAGAATGGGAAAGAAAGGTGATCGATTTAAGCAATTTTGAGCGTGGCATGGTTGTTGGTGCCAGACGGGCCGGTCTGAGTATTTCACAATCTGCTCAGTTACTGGGATTTTCACGCACAACCATTTCTAGGGTTTACAAAGAATGGTGTGAAAAGGGAAAAAACCTCCAGTATGCGGCAGTCCTGTGGGCTAAAAAAACTTTGTTGATTCTAGAGGTCAGAGGAGAATGGGCCGACTGATTCAAGCTGATAGAAGAGCAACGTTGACTGAAATAACCACTCGTTACAACCGAGGTATGCAGCAAAGCATTTGTGAAGCCACAACATGCACAACCTTGAGGCAGATGGGCTACAACAGCAGAAGACCCCACCGGGTACCACTCATCTCCACTACAAATAGGAAAAAGAGGCTACAATTTGCACAAACTCACCAAAATTGGACTGTTGAAGACTGGAAAAATGTTGCCTGGTCTGATGAGTCTCGATTTCAGTTGAGACATTCAAATGGTAGAGTCCGAATTTGGCATAAACAGAATGAGAACCTGCATCCATCATGCCTTGTTACCACTGTGCAGGCTGGTGGTGGTGGTGGTGTAGTAATGGTGTGGGGGATGTTTTCTGGGCACACTTTAGGCCCCTTAGTGCCAATTGGCCATCATTTAAATGACGGCTACTTCCAGCAGGATAATGCACCATGTCACAAAGCTCGAATCATTTCAAATTGGTTTCTTGAACATGACAATGAGTTCACTGTACTAAAATGGCCCCCACAGTCACCAGATCTCAACCCAATAGAGCATCTTCGGGATGTGGTGGAACGGGAGCTTCGTGCCCTGGATGTGCATCCCTCAAATCTCCATCAACTGCAAGATGCTATCCTATCAACATGGGCCAACATTTTTTAAAGAATGCTATCAGCACCTTGTTGAATCAATGCCACGTAGAATTAAGGCAGTTCTGAAGGCAAAAGGGGGTCCAACACCAGATTAGTATGGTGTTCCAAATAATTCTTTAGGTGAGTGTGTATATATATATATATATATATATATATATATATATAATAATCGGTAGAAGTCGGCTACTATTATAGCGATCTCTACGATCTCTAACCCTGCACCTTCAGGACTTATGAACTGTGCTTCAAGTATAAGTGACATCGGAGCACAAGTCATAATTCCTGAGGGCGCGGGGTTCGGTTAATGCAATTACCCCTCCTCCCCTGGTGATTTATTACAGTACCTCATGGAGATCGCTATAGTAGTATGTACAGTACAGGCCAAAAGTTTGGACACACCTTCTCATTCAAAGAGTTTTCTTTATTTTCATGACTATGAAAATTGTAGATTCACACTGAAGGCATCAAAACTATGAATTAACACATGTGGAATTATATACATAACAAAAAAGTGTGAAACAACTGAAAATATGTCATATTCTAGGTTCTTCAAAGTAGCCACCTTTTGCTTTGAAAACTGCTTTGCACACTCTTGGCATTCTCTTGATGAGCTTCAAGAGGTAGTCACCTGAAATGGTTTTCACTTCACAGGTGTGCCCTGTCAGGTTTAATAAGTGGGATTTCTTGCCTTATAAATGGGGTTGGGTTGTATTATGGCAAGAAAAAAGCGGCTAAGTAAAGAAAAACGAGTGGCCATCATTACTTTAAGAAAGTAAGGTCATTCAGTCCGAAAAATTGGGAAAACTTTGAAAGCGTCCCCAAGTGCAGTCACAAAAACCATCAAGCGCTACAAAGAAACTGTCTCACATGTGGACCGCCCCAGGAAAGGAAGACCAAGAGTCACCTCTGCTGCGGAGGATAAGTCTATCCGAGTCACCAGCCTCAGAAATTGCAGGTTAACAGCAGCTCAGATTAGAGACCAGGTCAATGCCACACAGAGTTCTAGCAGCAGACACATCTCTAGAACAACTGTTAAGAGGAGACTGTGTGAATCAGGAAACCACTGCTAAGGACAGGCAACAAGCAGAAGAGACTTGTTTGGGCTAAAGAACACAAGGAATGGACATTAGACCAGTGGAAATCTGTGCTTTTGTCTGATGAGTCCAAATTTGAGATCTTTGGTTCCAACCACCGTGTCTTTGTGCGATGCAGAAAAGGTGAACGGATGGACTCTACATGCCTGGTTCCCACCGTGAAGCATGGAGGAGGAGGTGTGATGGTGTGGGGGTGCTTTGCTGGTGACACTGTTGGGGATTTATTCAAAATTGAAGGCATACTGAACCAGCATGGCTACCACAGCATCTTGCAGCGGCATGCTATTCCATCCGGTTTGCGTTTAGTTGGATCATCATTTATTTTTCAACAGGACAATGACCCCAAACACACCTCCCGGCTGTGTAAGGGCTATTTGACCATGAAGGAGAGTGATGGGGTGCTGCGCCAGATGACCTCCCACAGTCACCGGACCTGAACCCAATCGAGATGGTTTGGGGTGAGCTGGACCGCAGAGTGCAAAGCATCTCTGGGAACTCCTTCAAGACTGTTGGAAGACCATTTCAGGTGACTACCTCTTGAAGCTCATCAAGAGAATGCCAAGAGTGTGCAAAGCAGTAATCAAATCAAAAGGTGGCTACTTTGAAGAACCTAGAATATGACATATTTTCAGTTGTTTCACACTTTTTTGTTATGTATATAATTCCACATGTGTTAATTCAAAGTTTTGATGCCTTCAGTGTGAATCTACAATTTTCATACGTTATAAGGTTGGATAGTTCTCCAATTGGATAGCGTGGGTGTTAGGAGATGGTTCCCAAACCAGATATATACAATATAGAAAGACTCCTGTACTCCACTTTGAGTTTCAGTATAAAGCTTTTATTTTGTGCGGTTCCAGTCAAAGAAAGTTTTCGGCTGAATAGCCTTCTTCAGTGTAAGGCCCCATGCACACGGCCGTGTTTCACAGCCGTGTGCGGGCCGTGGAACCGCGGCCTGGATCCCTCCTGAGAGCAGGAGCGCACGGCGTCACTGATTGCTATGACGCCGTGCGCTCCCTGCTGCCGGCACAGTACAGTAATACACTGGTATAGATCATACCAGTGTATTACTGTATTGCGGCGGCAGCAGGGAGCGCACGGCGTCATAGCAACCAGTGACGCCGTGCGCTCCTGCTCTCAGGAGGGATCCAGGCCGCGGTTCCACGGCCCGCACACGGCTGTGAAACACGGCCGTGTGTATGGGGCCTATCTGGAAAGGCATATAAAGTGTCACAATAAATGTACAGTAGTCACAGTAAGAGATCTTACAATATTTGAAATATCATGGTAGTTAAAGAATATTCGTACAATATATATAGTGTTGCAAATAGGTGCGCAATAGACATACAGCACGTGACATATCGATTGAATTATGTACAAAAGAGGAAGACGTGTTGATATGGCACATAGAGAGAGCGTCGTCTGTCATCTGGGGACCCTGTGGGATCATCTTCATCGGGGTAGTCTGTGGTAAGTAGGTGGCTTATGGTCGTGGGCTCATTCTGTGGTGAATCACTCGGTGCTCCACCCGATTTAAAGTAGGGCAATAGGCAACAGGTGGAATTAAGGAATGAAAATGCAAGATCTGATATAGCGCATACTAACAAATCTCTATAATACGTACACTATGGAGTTAAAAATCATGTTACTGCATCAGGCTAGTCTAGCTACGTGCAGAGTCCAGTTTAGTATAGGTTGCAATCAGACATATTCATGCAGGATAATGCAAAGTACACAGGTAGAGAGGCAGTTTAGTACATGCAGTTGGTATTGTAGCATTTAGCATTGTCTGTTCTTACCCGGATTATGGCCGCATAAAGTGCAAAGCTGAATAGGGGTGAATTCCCTCAGTGTGTGGCAGGAAATGCTGCTTCTTGTTGGGCTCTATGTCCCTGTTTGGCACGTGGTCCGGGAGGCTGAGGCCTGTATTCCGGATTGCCATAGTGTTTGATGTGTCTCTGTTCCTCTTATGAGGAGGCTCGGCTGCGCGGCGTGGTTGGGGGGCGGGTACTAGCTGGCGTACTTCCGGGTAAGCCAAGATGGCGCCCGGAGCTCTCCGTGAGGGATTGCGCATGGGTATATGTAAAATGACACCACAAAACACATTCCCCAACTTCTCCTGAGTACGGCAATACCAGATGTTTCACACTTTTTTGCAGCCAAGGTGGGCAAAGGGGCACATATTCCAAAGTGCACCTTTCGGATTTCGCAGGCCATTTTTTACACATTTTGATTGCAAAGTACTTCTCACACATATGGGCCCCTAAATTGCCAGTGCAGTATAACTACGCCACAAGTGACCCCATTTTGGAAAGAAGACACCCCAAGCCTTACAGGGGGGTGATCAATGACAGGGGGGTTATCAGGGAGTCTATATGGGGTGATCAGTGGTTCATAAGGGGTTAATAAGTGACAAGGGGGGGTGTAGTGTAGTGTTTTGTGGTACTTTACACAGCTACCTGTGTCCTCTGGTGGTCGATCCAAACAAAAGGGACCACCAGAGGACCAGGTAGCAGGTATATTAGACGCTGTTATCAAAACAGCGTCTAATATACCTGTTAGGGGTTAAAAAAAAAAATCACATCTCCAGCCTGCCAGCGAGCGATCGCCGCTGGCAGGCTGGAGATCCACTCGCTTAACTTCCGTTCCTGTGAGCGCGCGTTCACAGGAAATCTCGGCCCTCGCGAGATGACGCGTATATGCGTCACTCTGCGCAGGGCTGCCGCCTCCGGACCGCACATCTGCGTTAGGCGGTCCGGAGGTGGTTAAAGAGAAACTCTCTAACACGGCTGCCACCCATAAATGCGACATCGAGAGTATGAAGCGGAAGAAATTCCAAAGGGACGCCGAGGACTACCGCACCAACAGGGTGTATAAATGGCAAAACAATTACCCTCGCCCTCCCCTGGAACGACAAAGGGATTACCTCTCCTCTTCAGACTTCTCCGTCTCAAGCCACGACAGCCGCTACAGACCAGAAAACCTTCCACCCAACCATCCGGGTTCCCGAAGAAACCGTAGCCGCAGAGGGAGACAAGACGCAGCTGGAGCATATACCGGAAGGACGACTAGATCGCAGGTAATGGAGACATCCTTGCAATCACTAGTCATAAACATTTCATCCAAAACACTGACACCTACACAAATACAGGTACTACAGAGGGGCCTCTCCTTATGCCCATCCTACAAATTTGACACTTTTCAGACTGAACTGGACCTCCATAGGTTCTTTAGGAACCTACGGCTCAAGGTCTACTTCGGAAAGGAGGACAAGTGGTCCCCCCCTCACCATACCACTGTGGATGAGGGGAGAGCATTGATCTCCTCAAAAGACTTAGGCCTTAAACCAAAGAGCACTTACACCCCCCCCCCCCCAAGAACTCCCTCCCAGTGGAAACTTTCATTGCACTGGTGACGAGGGACACAGAGAGCCTCAGGAGGGACATTGAGAGGGGAAAAACTCTCATGTCAATCCGACCTATCACAAGACGAACGTAATGCCCTAACATGTCTTCAAAAGGATAAGGATTTAACCATCAAACCCGTCGATAAAGGCGGAGCCCTGGTGGTTATGGACAAAAGGGATTACCTCGAGGAAATCCATAAACAATTGAACGACACCAATATTTATGAGCGTGTACCACGTAATCCGATCTCGTCCATTAGGGATAACATCCAACAGGTCCTGATAACCCATCTAGACAGGGGCACTATTGACAAAGAAACGGTATCCTATCTATCTAAAAAAACACCCAATAACGCCAGTACTGTACATACTACCAAAAGTCCACAAACGTCTTAAACCCCCGGGACGCCCTATAGTCTCATCCTCTGACTCCATTCTGTCTCCCCTCTCGGAATTCCTAGAGAAGGTCCTCACACCCAAAGTCAAAACCACTAAGTCTTTTCTTCTCGACACATCCACATTCCTACATCTCATAAGGGATATCAAACAGGTGCAGCCAGATTCCATTCTGGCCACCCTTGATGTAGTAAGCCTATATACATCAATAACACATAGCAAGGGCCTAGCGGCCACCAAGAGATTACTTGAAACAACGGGCACCAAACCTGAAGTCTCATCACTATGTATGGACCTCCTCCATCTTGTGCTTACCCAAAACTACTTTTTGTTTGAAGACAACTTCTTCATTCAAAAACAGGGGACCGCGATGGGGGCATACATGGCGCCCCCCTACGCCAATTGCTACATGGCCACTTTTGAGGAAGACTACATCTACACGAATACAGAATTTCAACAACACATAACAACCTGGAAAAGATACATTAATGATGTTTTCTGCATATGGAACAGCACGATAGAATCACTACACGATTTCCTCACATACTTAAAATTCCATTTGGCCTGAACTCCAGTTCACCCTACACCACATCAATCAATTTTCTCGACACCATCGTCTCAAAAGATCCCAATGGCGTTCTACATACTGACCTCTACACAAGGCCTACAGACCGCAATAGTCTACTACATTATTCTAGCTTTCACCCCACCAGCATAAAAAAGTCCCTCCTACGATCGCAGTTCCAAAGGATATCCCGCATAGTTGACAACACGGCAACAAAAGAAATGAGATTAAATTAAATGTCCACACGTTTTCTCAACAGGGGCTATCCTAGCACTGTGATTAAAGAATGCCTACAACCCAGCCAGAAGGTCAAGGTAAAACAGGCCCAAAGGGTACCTTTCGTACACACATTCCACCCCTTTGCGCACAAGATCCAACACATCTTACGCAAACACTGGCACCTCTTGCACCAGGCGTATCCACACATCAAGGTATTCTCACTTCCCTTCCTACCATGTAATAGACGCCCCAAGAACTTAAAAGACATGCTTGTATTGCACGCAATGCTCACATGTCACAAAGGGTGACAAGATCTTCCACCCCCTAACAGGGAAAGGGATTCCGGTACGGGGTTTCTTCACATGCGATTCCACCAATGTTATTTATGTCATCAAATGCCCCTGCGGCCTAACTTATGTGGGTGAAACAACACAGACCATTAGGGACAGAATATGTCAGCATAAGTCCAACATCCGATGTGAAAACAACCACCTGCCCATTCCCGCACACTTCGCGGCTAAACGCCACACTATTGCCCAACTGCGATTCCAGGTAGTGGAACAGGTAGCAGTCCCCAGAAGGGGTGGAGACCTATCACGCCTCCTCGTGAACAGGGAAGCCATGTGGATCCACTGTCTACAAACGCTGGAACCCAAGGGACTCAACCGGGATTATGAAATAGGAAGCTTCATATAGCTCCTACAGTACTGTAAATAATCCAAATCCCCTCCCCCCCCCCCCCCCCCCACACACTCCTATGCTCAGAAAATAATATGTTATTTACCAAAATCCAAATGAACACCGCCGGCGGACGATGCGTTTAATATATTGTAAATTGAATATATTGTACATTTTTGTAATCAAGTGCTTTTGAATTATAAGCGACGGTGACACCGGTGCTAACGGACTTCCATTTAAATATAACATACATTTATTACATTCTTGTATATAGGACTGTTTTAATGCAAATTAACTGCATGTATTACCCTATGGACCATTTTGAGCAAGACCACAATTTGCAAATATTGACCTTTGCTTTGAACTATACAGTACTAACGACACCTCTATTCCGATTTTAGAGCAGATATTGAACTTCATCCAAGTTCTCCTACAAGAATTGAATAGATCATATCCTTTGTATAGCTCATCCCCTCTGGTGGTCATCTATAGGTAAATATGGCAGAAATTACACCCCTAACTCTCCCAGCTCTTAGTCCGCAGCGCTCCCCCAGCGCAGACAGCTATCTGACAGCAACAGCGAGACCCGGCGCATGCGCAATCATAGAAACAGCCGGCCGCTCCAACACCCGGCGCATGCGCAATTACAGAAGCAGCCGACAGTGCTCCAATACCCGCCCGGACACAGCGCACGCATGCGCAATCCCCCACGGAGAGCTCCGAGCGCCATCTTGACTTACCCGGAAGTACGCCAGCCTAGTACCCGCCCCCCTACCACGCCGCGCAGCCGAGCCTCTTCATAAGGGGAACGGAGACACATCAAACACTATGGCAATCCGGAATACAGGCCTCAGCCTCCCGGACCACGTGCCAAACAGGGACATAGAGCCCAACAAGGAAGCAGCATTTCCTGCCACACACTGAGGGAATTCACCCCTATTCAGCTTTAGCACTTCATGCGGCCATAATCCGGGTAAGAACAGACAATGCTAAATGCTACAATACCAACTGCATGTACTAAACTGCCTCTCTAACTGTGTACTATTAGCATTATCCTGCACTGAATATGTCTGATTGCAACCTATACTAAACTGGACTCTGCACGTAACTAGACTAGCCTGATGCAGTAACATTGATTTTTAACTCATAGTGTACGTATTATAGAGATTTGTCAGTATGCGCTATATCAGATCTTGCATTATTTCATTCCTTAATTCCACCAACTGATTGCCTATTGCCCACTTTAAATCGGGTGGAGCACCGAGTGATTCACCACAGAATGAGCCCCCGACCATAAGCCACCTACTTACCACAGACTACTCCGATGAAGATGATCCCACAGGGTCTCCAGATGACGCTCTCTCGATGTGCCATATCGACACGTCTTCCTCTTTTGTACATAATTCAATTGATATGTCACGTGCTGTATGTCTATTGCGCACCTATTTGCAACACTATATATATTGTACGAATATTCTTTAACTACCATGGTATTTCAAATATTGTAAGATCTCTTACTGTGACTACTGTACATTTATTGTGACACTTTATATGCCTTTCCAGTTACACTGAAGAAGGCTATTCAGCCGAAAACGTTCTTTGACTGGAACCGCACAAAATAAAAGCTTTATACTGAAACTCAAAGTGGAGTACAGGAGTCTTTTTATATTGTCTACAATTTTCATATTCATGAAAATAAAGAAAACTCTTTGAATGAGAAGGGGTGTCCAAACTTTTGGTCTGTACTATATATATATATATATATATATATATATATATATATACATATAAAAAAATAAAATGGGATCCAAATTTGGCACACAGGTACATCAGGTGTCCGGGAAGGTTTTAGAGCGAGTCTTAGCTCTAGGACGTACCGTTCCTGAGATATTCCCAAAAAATTACCCACATTAGCCAATACAAGCCTGCAAGTCTCTCTTCAAATCCCAACGGCCATAAACACAGTTTTACTCCAGGCTTCCGTAACAACCCAGCCATTTCTCTTTACTGCTTAAAGGGGCGGCCACTGTGTAGGTCACTGTTATTAGATGGGCGGCCACTGTATAGGTCACTGTTATTAAATGGGCGGCCACTGTGAAAGTCACTTTAAAGGGGTGGTCACTGTTAAAGTCACTGTTAAAGGGGCGGCCACTGTGAAAGGGGCGGCCACTGTGACGGTCTCTGTTAAAGGGGCGGCCACTATCAAGGTCACTGTTAAAGGGGCAGGCACTGTGAAGGTTATTGTTAAAGGGGCGGGCACTGTGTAGGTCAATGTTAAAGGGGCGGCCACTGTGCAGGTCAATGTTAAAGGGGCGGCCACTGTGCAGGTCAAAGGTAAAGGGGCAGGCACTGTGGAGGTCACTGTTATGGGGAAAACTGTTGATATATTTTTACAGCACACAGAAACATAAAATGAAATAGATGAAATATACCCGTGCAAAGCTGGGTCCTTCTGCTAGTATTATATAGATTCTAGCATATTTGTGCCCTGTATTTCCCAGTAGAAAATGACCCTTGGGAAACACAATCCTCATCCCTGACCACCAGGACTAGGTAGCGCTCTGTCAGTACATGGCGACCTCCCCTCTCAGCCACGCTTCTCTGCTGTGTACTGGTGCTTATTCTGACACTTGGGCTGGGGTCACATCCTATTTTTGCCATCCATTTAATGCATACCAAAAAATGTATGCATTAACAGATGCCTCAGACTGATGCCGTACAGTGGCGTCCATTCACCATACAGTTCCATGGTAGAAAAAATAATTTACATTAACGTATGCATTTTTTTTTTAATGGATTCTGCAGGATACAAAAACATGGAGTGCTGCACATTTGTATACATCAAACCGATAGGAAAAAAAAAAATTCTAGGCTCCAGCAGGGCACATTTTTGAGACTTCCCTTTAAGACACATAAAAATGGCCCCTGATTAAAATGCATATTTTTTGTCTGAATTTTTGCCCATTATCCCCCCCTGGTATATCGTCCTTGTTGTGGGACTATTTGTGTACTTCTAGTAAGTGTTTGCTGGCTGCAAATATGATCTGAAGGTTCACCTGCCATTAAAGTGAATGGGGCCTGCCTCGAACGTGCAGTTCGCAAACATTTGTTCGCGAACGCGCGTTCACGAATCAACCCGGCCAATGTTCGTCCATCACTACTCAGGAGGAGGTCAGGTCATATCTGAGAGAAAAATCAACCACCACCGATGGCAGATAGTCTGCTAACCGGCTAGTGAGCAGTGGTAGCCTCAGCTAAGCAGACAACACTATCAGGTTAGTACCCACAGCATAGGACTACAAAAGTCTTCAATCACTGGAGTAGTTTCCATGTGGATGCCCTGTTCAGATGTCAGTATGCCTGGAGAGGGTCCGCGTGGAGACCTGCCACGGGGCTGCGGAGGAAGCAGAGCTGCCTGAGGAGTGGAAATTGGGACATCCAACCAGTCCTTGAGAGAGACAGTAGGGGCTTCCAAAAACAGAGTCAGATCCCCATCTTGGTCTGGGAAGTGCTGAGCGAAGGAGTGTCCAACGGTAGGTAGCCCTAGCTTCAGTGATAGATTGCAGAAGAGGCTTAAGAATACGTCTCATTGTCAGGGTTCACCTTGAGATGTCTGGCAGAAGTTGAATCTGAGCATAATCTAAACATAATGGGATCTTGCCTGCAGGCCCATTGTAAAATCTTCTCTTTCTCCCTGAAAAAAATGAACCCTACATAAAACATCCCTGGGTTTTGGGTTATCTGGCCGTCTGGGTCCCAGAACGTTATGTACTCTGTGCAGTTCAATCTCTGCATCCGCTGGTCTGGAGAGAAGGGAATTGAAAATGGGGGACACAACCAGTGGTGTAGCTACCAGGGAAGCAGGGGAAGTGTAACATCCCAGAGTTATGTTACTACACTCTTTTTCCCTGCTACCACATGTTAAGTGTATTTATATTGTCATCCTGTATAATCTAACATCACATCCTTAATATGTGCATTTTCTAGGCCTGTGTCATGTACTTGCTGTAATTTCCATGTACGCCAGCAGGTGGCAGAAATGTGTCAGCAGGACCTTAGACAGTTTAGTGTTTCTAAACTGGAATAGTTTATTCCAGTTTAGCTCCCCCTCCATGAGCAGAAATGGGCTTGTCCCATGTCCTGTCTCATGGGGAGGAAAGGAAGTTAGTGTGCCAGCTACCCCTGCTAGGGGAAGGCTGTGCTGTAGGAGCTCCCAGTTTTAGGGATCCCAAGCCAGGACCCTGTCTCGGTTGAGACCAGAGAGCATTCCCAGTCTGAGCCTTCAGCCTCAGCTGGTTGACAAGCAAGCAGCCATCTCCAGACTCCAGGACGAACCATTCCCTGTGAGCATAACTGTTAGAAACTATCCAGAGACCAGGAGAAGCCAAATTCCTTCTCTGCTAGTCAGTCCCATACCAAGCAGAAGATAGACAGAGCAGAAGATATAGATTCCTGAAGAAGCAGCTGCTTCGGGGCCTGAGTTGACAAGGGGCCCAAAGCAGTAGTAAACAGTCTCAGACTGGCCACACCCCCTCTACATTCACTTCACTGATCTAGAATGTCCTAGGAGCAGAGCAGGGAGATAAGCCCCGCCCATCGGCGCGGATCATTATCCCCTTAAGGACCCCATGACGTACATGTACGTCATTTCTGACCGGGATCAGCGGCAGGGGTCCGGCAGTCACGGATAGCCAGACCCCTGCTGCATGCTGGCGCATTAACCCCTTATGTACTGCAGTCAGCGCTGACCATGGCACATGCAATGTCGGGCGGGGATGGGAGCAGCCATCGGTTCCCTGTGCTGCTACGACGGGGACCCGATAGCAGGGAAGGGAGCACAATGCCTTCCTTAGGCATCAGTGCTGCCTTCCGGTGGAGAGCCTGTGAGATCCAGCCCCCTGGATCTCGCAGGCAGGAAGCTGTATGAGTAATGCACACTGTATTACACTTACAGCCAATGCATTCTAATACAGAAGTATTGCAATGCATTGTAAAGCGGATCAGACCCCCAAAAGTTGAAGTTCCAAAGTGGGACAAAAAAAATTAAGTGAAATAAAAGTTGAAAAAATCTCAAGTAAAAGAAAAAAATAAAAATAAAAATTATATATATATATATATATATATATATATTTTTTTTTTTTTTTCCCCAAATAAAAATAGGGAAAAAAAAAGAAAAGTAGACATATTAGGTTTCGCGGCATCTGTATCAACTGGCTAAATAAACAGATCACATGACCTAACTCCTCAGATGAACACAGTCAAAAAAATAAAATAAAAACCGTGCATCAAAAAAAGTGTAATGGCAAACGATCATATGCACCCCAAGATAGTGGCAATCAAGCCGTAATCTCATCCCGCAAAAAATGAGCCCCTACATAAGACAGTCACCCAAAAAATAAAAAACAAACTATAGCTATCAGAATGTGGAGACACAAAAAAATATTTTTTCTTCAAAAATGCTTTATTATGTAAAACTGAAGCAAATAAACAAAAGTAGTATTCATATTTGGTATTGTCGCGTCTGTAACAACCTGCTCTATAAAAATAGCACATGATCTAACCTGTCAGATGGACGTTTTAAATAACCAGAAATAAAAACAGTGCCAAAACAGCAATTTTTGGGCAAATTTTCCATTTTTATCTATTTTTTACAGTAACAAAGTAAGGGTTAACAGTCAAACAAAACTCAAAATTTATTGCCCTGATTCTGTAGTTTACAGAAACACCCCATATGTGGTCGTAAACGGCTGTATGGCCACACAGCAGGGCACAGAAGGAAAGGAACGCCATATGGTTTTTGGAAGGCAAATTTTTTGGGATTGGTAGAAACTAGGGCTGCACGATATGGGAATTTTGTGCGATTGCGATTAGGGCCCTAAAAATTGCGATAACGGTATGCGATGCTATATTTTAAGGGAATTGTGCTAGAGGTCTAATTGCTTGGATTTTCAAGGCAAAAGCACACACAAATTACTGATAATGCTAAAATGTAGTTATACTTAACTCAAGAACTGAAATGCACAGTGTTTTTAAAAATAAAACATCTTTTACTAAATTAAATAACATATTTGCATTACTGCAAAAGTACAAAATACAAAACTTGCCATTTTCTTAATAGCACTGCACAGAACAGATACAGAATGAATAGAACATTTGTTCATTAAAATAACAACTTGCCTCCAGCCCCTCCTCCCTCCCCATACTGTAACTGATGTATCGCCGGCCGCGCTGTGCAGCATAGCGGTGTCACGACTGCTGTCCCAGCAGCAGTCGTGTCGTACCAGACAGAGGGGAAGGGGGACCCTTATCTATGGACGGGAGATAGAACGGCCACCCCTGACTAAACCTAAGCTGGCACCTGTCTGCCCTGATACCCTAGATGGGGTGTGAACCCGTGTGGCGAGCAGGATGCCTAAACCCTCAGTCACCCTAGCAAAGACTAGACTGGGGAAAGGCAGATGGGAGCACTAGTCACCATCACTCATGTCTAGGAGAACAACAGGGGAAGACAGCAACAAACAAACAATCTATAACAGAGATAGACTTATCCAGTCACGAGCAGAGAAGGTGATCCCAATAACGACAGTCCACGCCAGACAAGAGCTCCACAGCAATACCGTCAAACGATCTCCTTCAAAGGTCAGAATAACACTAGAAGTAAGGACTATATCTGGCAATGACTGCAAGTGAAACTGAAACTAATATAGTAGCTGGGAGTGGCAAACAGGACTCACCTGAGAAGGATGCCTACAAACTCCCAGTCAGGACAAAAAGGTTCACAAGGCAAAACCCGGATGACATACCCTGAACCACAGAGCAAACTCACAAGCTATCGCGAGTAGCAAGTCGCTGCGACCTTCTCCTCCCAGACCTGTCTGGATCAGTCACAGTCGTGACAGTACCCCCCTTTCTACGAGGGGCCACCGGACCCTCAAGACCAGGCCTCTCCGGATGGGACCTATGAAAAGCCCGAATGAGTCTGTCCGCCTTTATCTCTGATGCTGGCACCCACATTCTCTCTTTGGAACCATAACCTTTCCAGTGCACCAGGTACTGAAGAGAGCAGCGAACATATCGTGAATCAACAATCTTTTTTACCTGAAACTCAAGACTGCCATCAACAACCACCGGTGGAGGCGGTAATGGCAATGGTTCAGGAGGTTCTACCAGACGAAAAGCCACCGGGTTAATGATCTTAATTACCCTATAAGGACCAATAAATCTCGGACTTAATTTCCACGAGGGAACCTTCAACTTGATATTTCTAGTAGACAACCACACCAAGTCATTCACCCCAAGATCCGGACCTTCAGAGCGCTTCTTATCAGCCACACGTTTGTATCTACCACCAATTCTCTTCAAACTTTCTTGCACACTCTGCCACACTGATGAAAGTGAAGACGCAAATCGTTCCTCCTCGGGAATCCCAGACGGCCCCCCCTCACTAAACGTACAAAACTGAGGATGGAAACCATACGCACCAAAAAATGGTAACTTATCGGTGGATTCTTGACGACGATTATTAATGGCAAACTCGGCTAATGGTAAATAAGATGACCACTCCTCCTGATTTTCGGAAACAAAGCATCTCAAATATGTCTCTAGGTTTTGATTAGTACGTTCAGTCTGACCGTTGGAATGTGGATGGAAAGATGAAGAAAACGACAGATGAACCCCTAAACGAGAACAAAAAGCTTTCCAAAATTTAGAAACAAATTGGGTACCACGATCCGAAACAATATCGGAAGGGACCCCGTGAAGCTTCACAATGTGGTCAATAAAAACCTGAGCCAGTGTGTTAGCATTAGGCAATGCGGTAAGAGCAATAAAGTGCACCATTTTACTGAATCTGTCAACAACTACAAGAATAACAGTCTTCCCCGCTGATACTGGTAGATCCGTAATGAAATCCATTGATAGGTGCGTCCAAGGCCTGTTGGGGATAGCCAGAGGTAAAAGACGCCCTGCCGGACCAGTATGATCTACCTTAGAACGAGCACAGGTAGCACATGCAGACACAAAATTCAACACCTCCTGGCGCCACTTAGGCCACCAGAACCGACGAGACACTAATTCGGAGGTTGCCCTACTACCTGGGTGTCCTGCCAGTGTGGAGTTATGGTGTTCTTTTAGTATCTCCAGGCGTAAATTTTCTGGCACAAACAGTTTACCCGAGGGTCAGGAGGCCGGGGCGTCCCCCTGAGCTTCCAACACCCTCCCCTCTAAACCTGAGTGTAATGCAGAGACCACCACCCCCTTTTGCAAAATAGGCTCTGGTACATCAACATCACCCCCTCCAGGAAAACTTCGAGACAATGCATCCACCTTAGTATTTTCTGCCCCCGGGCGATAGGTTATTACAAAATTAAACCTAGTAAAAAATAACGACCACTGAGCCTGTCTAGGGGTGAGACGTTTAGCAGACTCCAGATATAATAAGTTTTTGTGATCAGTAATCACCGTGACGGGATGAACCGCCCCCTCCAAAAAATGACGCCACTCCTCAAAAGCCAACTTAATAGCCAAAAGTTCCCTGTTGCCAATATCATAGTTCCTTTCTGCAGTAGACAATTTCTTCGAAAAGAAAGCACACGGACGCCATTCACCAGGGGACGGGCCCTGAGATAGTACCGCTCCCACCCCCACCTCTGATGCGTCAACCTCTACAATAAAAGGAAGCGAGACATCTGGCTGTACGAGAATAGGGACTGAGGTGAATCTCTCCTTCAGAGATGTAAAGGCAGTTTTGGCTGCATGTGACCATTTGGAAAAATCGGATCCCTTTCGGGTCATGTCCGTCAGTGGTTTGACCACCAAAGAATAGTTCTTTATAAACTTTCTATAAAATTTGGCAAACCCCAGGAAGCGTTGCAATGCCTTCAGGTTCTCAGGCAGATCCCAGTCCATAATCGCCCGGACTTTCTCTGGATCCATGCGGAAACCTGAATCTGACAACACATACCCCAGAAATGGCAGTTCTTTTACAGCGAATACACATTTCTCTAATTTAGCAAACAATTTGTTGGCCCTTAATATCTGCAGCACTTGTCTCACATGGATCTTATGTGTATCCAGATCTGGAGAATAGACCAGGATGTCATCAAGATATATCACAACAAATCTCCCGATAAGGTGACTAAAAATATCGTTGACAAAATGTTGGAACACCGCAGGCGCATTAGTAAGACCAAAAGGCATAACCAGATTTTCATAATGCCCTTCTGGAGTATTAAAAGCCGTCTTCCACTCATCCCCCTCTTTGATGCGAACCAGGTTATAGGCTCCTCTGAGATCCATCTTGGAGAACCATTTAGCACCAGCAACCTGATTAAAGAGGTTGGGAATGAGAGGAAGAGGATAGGGATCTCGGATAGTTATCCGGTTTAACTCCCGGAAATCCAGGCAAGGACGCAGGCCCTCATCTTTCTTTTTAACGAAAAAGAACCCTGCAGCCACGGGTGAAGAAGAGGGTCTGATGTGTCCCTTAGCCAAACTCTCCGAGATATAATCTTACATAGCCTTCCTCTCTGGGCCGGAAAGATTATATAACCGGGTTTTAGGTAGTTTTGCCCCAGGTAATAGGTTAATTGGGCAATCATATGGACGATGAGGTGGTAACCCCTGACAACCCTTCTCAGAGAACACATCCATAAAATCTGACAGAAAGGCAGGCAGAGATGTTACAGAGAGTGTAGAGCACCTACTACTCAAGCAGTTGTCCTTACAATGTTCACTCCACAATCTCCCCGGCCTGCCAATCCACCACTGGA
The DNA here is from genome assembly GCF_014858855.1 of Bufo gargarizans. Lineage (NCBI taxonomy): Eukaryota > Metazoa > Chordata > Amphibia > Anura > Bufonidae > Bufo > Bufo gargarizans. The sequence goes on from NC_058088.1 coordinate 142,318,530, forward strand.
TTGTGAGTCACCAGCCAGGGAAGCCCCAATACCATAGGAGCCGGAATACCGTCCAGGACATAACAAGAGATATGCTCTTTATGGAGGTCCCCTACCTGCAGATGGATGTTATGGATGATCTGAGTTAACTCTCTCTGAGTAAGAGGGGAGGAGTCGATGGCAAAAACAGGAATAGTTCTGCGTACCGGTTCTGGAGTAAAACCCAGAGCCTGAGCAAACCGTGAATCCACCAAGTTGACCCCCGCCCCACTGTCCAAAAAGACGGAACAGATCTCATTCTTATTGCCAGCCTTAACGGTAGCGGACAACAAAAACTGAGACATGCGTATGGAGGAAACGAAAACGCCCAGACTGTTATCCTCCGCACAATCTGGGGACTCTAGTTTTCCGGCGGCTCCTTTGTTTGTTCTCTTGGGTTCTGAGGGACATACCTTTACAAAATGACCCCTCCCCCCACAACAAAAACAAACCTCTGACCTACGGCGGACCTTCGGAGGATTCACCCGTCTAGTGGCGCCCCCTATTTGCATTGGTTCGACTAGATCATAACAAACCGATCCCTGCCCTATAGAGGCCTCTGTAGAATTTAATAGTCTCTCCTTGAGTCGTCTGTCGATTCTTATAGACAGAGACATAGCAGCCTCAAGAGACCCAGGGACCTCGTATACCGCCAGCGCGTCTTTTAATTTTTCAGACAACCCCTGGCAGAACTGACTCCTAAGGGCCGAGTCGTTCCATGATGTATTAGTAGCCCACCTACGGAATTCGGAACAATATAGTTCAGCAGACCGGTTCTCTTGCCGAAGTCCACGTAGCTTAGACTCAGCAAGTGAGACCCTGTCCGGGTCATCATATACGAGACCCAGGGCTTCAAAAAACTCCTCCACTGATCGTAAGGCCGGAGAGTCTGATGGTAGGGAGAAAGCTCAAGCCTGCGGATCTCCTTGCAGGAGAGAAATTACAATGCCCACCCGTTGTTCCTCGCCGCCAGAAGATCTAGGGCGTAACCTGAAGAACAATTTACAAGCTTCTCTGAAGGTTACAAATTGGTCTCTCCCTCCTGAGAACCTATCAGGTAAAACCACTTTTGGCTCAGGAGTACCTTGGTTTCCCATAGCAACGGTGGGACCCAAGGATTGCTGCTGCTGCTGCAGCACTGTTGCTTTTAATCCTGCCACTTCAAGGGATAACCCCTGTAATTCTTTCGACAAAATAGTAACCGGATCCATAGTGGAACAGAAAAATACAAAGCAAAACAGCAAGCAAAAAAGAAACAAAAAGAAAAAAAAAATGTCACATTTTTTTTTTTTTTAAATGGCCAGATATACTGTCAAGACTGCTGTCCCAGCAGCAGTCATGTCGTACCAGACAGAGGGGAAGGGGGACCCTTATCTATGGACGGGAGATAGAACGGCCACCCCTGACTAACCCTAAGCTGGCACCTGTCTGCCCTGATACCCTAGACGGGGTGTGAACCCGTGCGGCGAGCAGGATGCCTAAACCCTCAGTCACCCTAGCAAGACTAGACTGGGGAAAGGCATATGGGAGCACTAGTCACCATCACTCATGTCTAGGAGAACAACAGGGGAAGACAGCAACAAACAATCTATAACAGGGATAGACTTATCCAGTCATGAGCAGAGAAGGTGATCCCAATAACGACAGTCCACGCCAGACAAGAGCTCCACAGCAATACCGTCAAACGATCTCCTTCAAAGGTCAGAATAACACTGGAAGTAAGGACTATATCTGGCAATGACTGCAAGTGAAACTGAAACTAATATAGTAGCTGGGAGTGGCAGACAGGACTCACCTGAGAAGGATGCCTACAAACTCCCAGTCAGGACAAAAAGGTTCACAAGGCAAAACCCGGATGACATACCCTGAACCACAGAGCAAACTCACAAGCTATCGCGAGTAGCAAGTCGCTGCGACCTTCTCCTCCCAGACCTGTCTGGATCAGTCACAGTCGTGACAAGCGGCCGGCGATACATCCGTGTCAACCACATAAAAAGTTTGTCTTATAAAGCGAAAAAATGGTAATATAATTGCAGCATTTTTGGGTCGGCCAATTGGCGATTGCGATATGGCGATTAATTGCGATTGCTTTGGTGATATATTGTGCAGGCCTACGTAGTACTATTCTCAACAATGTAATCCCTGTTACGTGACATCCCGAATCTGGGGTCCATTTATTAAATTGATTTTTCGAACGGGGAGATGGTTAAAAAAACGCTGGCTCCCTCCCCTTTGTTTGAATCCACGCCACGGTCACTGCGTCTGCGCCATGCAATTTACTGTCACACCCGATATGAGTGGTATTTTCTGTAGTACTATTCTCATCAGTTTAATACCTGTTACGTCCCCTATCCGGGGACATGTGTCGAATTGATTAATCATTGTCGAATTAACGACATCCTGAAATAATTTTGTTCTGAGCTCTGTACTTGCTTTGTATTGGAATTGATGGGGATTTTTTAAATTGTCTGCATTATTTCTAATAAACTATTAAGAGACTTTATTATGATTTTTTATTTTATGTATTAAAAAACCACCCATACCACTTAAAAAAATAAAATAAAAAAATGTAAGTTTTTTCTATGAAAAAACATCCAGCCGTCCCGATCGCTTTTGGTCTGATCATAATGAAGCAACGTCCTTATCATCTGGGGTGTGGCAACATTGCCAACACACTCATAGTGGTGATGATCACTTCATTGTGATTTGCAAGCCCCTTCACCACAACAAGGTAACGATCACGAAAGGGGAATTGACACGTGTAAGTGCCTTTTTTTTTGTTTTGTTTTTGCAGCCACAGTGCAGCACCAGAGGCCAGAAAAATGTTATTGTTGCAGCTGCTGTTGTAGCAGCGGCCGGAAAAATTGATGTTTTCAAGGCAGAAAGGTGACTAAAACATTGCGGCTTGAACCCTAGTTGGTGGCGGAGAATTCACGAAAGTCATCCGGTATGCAGAAATTAAATACAGCAGCGTGGGGACCATTTTGAGGCCAAGGCATGTCATCAGGCCTTTTGTTAGTTAAACGTATCCCCTACTGTCAGTCCCTTCGGGATCCATGCCTCATTCATCTTAATGAAGGTGAAGTAATCAACACTTTTTTGACCGAGGCGACTTCTTTTGTCAGTGACAATGCCTCCTGCTGCACTGAAGGTCCTTTCTGACAGGACACTTGAAGCGGGGCAGGCCAGAAGTTCTATCGCAAACTGGGATAGCTCAGGCCACAGGTCAAGCCTGCACACCCAGTAGTCAAGGGGTTCATCGCTCCTCAGAGTGTCGATATCTGCAGTTAAGGCGAGGTAGTCTGCTACCTGTCGGTCGAGCCGTTCTCTAAGGCTGGATCCCGAAGGGCTGTAACGATGTGTAGGACTGAAAAAGCTCTGCATGTCCTCCATCAACAACACATCTGTAAAGCGTCCTGTCCTTGCAGCCGTGGTCGTGGTAGGAGAAGGATTACTTTCACCTCTTCCCCAGTTAGATTCCCGGTGGGTCGGTGACATCCCCCTTATAAACTGTGTAAAGCATATTTTTTAGTTCGGTTTTGAACTGCTGCATCCCTTCTGACTTCCGGTAATTTGGGAACATTTCCGCCACATTCTGCCTATACCGGGGGTCTACTAGCGTGGACACCCAGTACAGGTCGTTCTCCTTCATCCTTTTTATACGAGGGTCCCTCAACAGACCCTTCATGACAGCATGAAAGACCCCATTTGCACAAGGTTGGATGCCGAACTACTCATTTCCCGTTCCTCCTCCTCACTGATGTCATTGACGGTCTGTTCTTCCCCCCAGTCACGTACAAGACCACGGGTCCCAGATAGGTGACAACAACGAGCACCCTGGGATGCCTGCTGTGGTTGGTCTTCCTCCTCCTCAAAGCCACATTCCTCCTCTGACTCCTCTTCCTCATACTCCTCTTGCAGCGTTGCCGCAGGTCCGGCAAGCGATGATGACAAGGCTGTTTCTGGTGGTGATGGTGACCACAACTCTTCCTCTTCACGCTCATCTACAGCCTGATCCAGCACTTTTCGCAGGGTACGCTCCAGGAAGAAAACAAATGGGATGAGGTCGCTGATGGTGCCTTCGGTGCGACTGACTAGGTTTGTCACCTCCTCAAAGGGACGCATGAGCCTACAGGCATTGCGCATGAGCGTCCAGTAATGTGGCAAAAAAATTACCAGCTCAGCAGAGGCAGTCCTAGCACCCCGGTCATACAAATACTCGTTGACGGCTTTTTCTTGTTGGAGCAGGTGGTCGAACATTAGGAGTGTTGAATTCCAACGTGTCGGGCTGTCGCAAATCAAGCGCCTCACTGGCATGTTGTTTCGGCGCTGAATGTCTGAAAAGTGCGCCATGGCCGTGTAGGAATGCCTGAAATGGCCACACATCTTCCTGGCCTGCTTGAGGACGTCCTGTAAGCCTGGGTACTTAGACACAAAGCGTTGTACGATGAGATTCAACACATGTGCCATGAACGGCACATGTGACAACTTGCCCAAATTCAATGCCGCCAACAAATTGCTTCCATTGTCACACACCACTTTGCTGATCTCCAGTTGGTGCGGAGTCAGCCACTGATCCACCTGTGCGTTCCGGGGCGGACAGGAGTGCTGGTCCGGTGTGGCTCTCTGCTTTCAGGCAAGTCAACCCCAAGACAGCGTGACACTGTCGTATCCGGGATGTGGAATAGCCCCTGGGGAGCTGGGGGGGGTACAGTTGATGCGCAGCCAGACGCCGCAGTAGAAGAGGACTCAGCCGAGGAGGTTATGGAAGAGGATGGAGTAGGAGGAGTAGAGGAGGTGGCAGTAGGCCTGCCTGCAAGTCGTGTCGGTGTCACCAACTCCGCTGCAGAGCCACGCATTCCATGCTTGGCAGCCGTCAGCAGGTTGACCCAATGCGCAGTGTAGGTGATATACCTGCCCTGACCGTACTTTGAAGACCAAGTATCAGTGGTCAGATGGACCCTTGCCCCAACACTGTATGCCAGAGATGCCATGACTTCCTTTTCAATCAATGAGTAGAGGTTTGGGATTGCCTTATTAGAAAAAAAAATTTGTCCGGGTACCTTTCACTGTGGTGTCCCAATAGCGATTTTTTTTTTTGAAGGCCTCAGACTCCACCAGCTGGTATGGTAAAATCTGGCAGGCTAAGAGTTCCGTCAAGCCAGCTTACGCTCAAACATTTCCATTACAGACACCTGACTGTGGGCAGATGAGATGGAACTGCTCAAGGTGAGAGGCGGAGTGGCGGGTGGTTGAGAGCGGGCAAGGAGGACAGCAGTGGTTGAGGTAGCTGAAGATGCTGGACCAGGAGGAGAATGGTGGCTTTGAGCTTGTGTGCTGCTTCTATTCGTCATCATGTGTTGATCCCATAGGCGTTTGTGATGTGCGATCATGTGCCTTCAAAAAGCAGTTGTACCTAGGTGGGTGTTGGATTTTCCACGACTCAGTTTCTTTTGGCACAGGTTGCGAATGGCATCGCAGTTGTCAGAGGCAGACACACAAAAAAAAATGCCACACTGCTGAGCTTTGCAATGACGGCATTCTGGTGGTGGCACAAGCATGCGTTGATTGACGTGCTGTCTGGCTGACCCTGGGTGCCGATACATGCTGTCTGACTGTGCCACTAGCTCCTTGCGACGACCTCCCCCTGCTTCCAACTCGTCTTCTCCTTCTCTCTGTCTCCCCTTCTGAACTTTCCCCCTCTTCTTCTTCTCTTCGAGCAGGCACTAACATGGCATCCACGGACACATCGCCATCATCAACCACTTCACTTGTATCTGACACCTCAGCAAAGGAAGCAGCAGCGGGTACAACATCATCATCATCATCACACTGTACTTCCATGTGTGTAATGCTGCCTGACTGAGACATATCCCTGGCAATAATGGTTGCGCATCACTAATGTCATCCAACTGATGTGTAAATAACTCTGAGGGATCAAGTGATGCGGCTGTGGTGGCTGTGGTAATAGTGGTGGTGGTGGTGGCGGCGGGCGGGAGAGTGGTAACTTGAGAGCAGGTGACCAAAGCTGAGCTGGAGGAGAATGGTGCGTCAAGGTTCTTAGCGGAAGCTGTTGAAGATTGGGTGTTCAGTGTAAGCCAGTCAACTATTTTCTCTGAATTTTTTGGGTTCAGGGTACGTGGCTTCTGAACACTGGGCATTATTCCAGGGCCAGTGTAAATCACAGCACCACGAACACGACGACCTTTGCGGCGTGGCCTGCCTCTGCCTGTCATTTTTTATTAGATAAGTGTTACTATGCGTGCAAGGTACTGTGCCACCCTATATAAGTGGTGGGCAGTGGGCACAGTACAGTCTGTGTGGGCCTGACACACACGGGCTTGCAAATGTGATTATATCACAGAAAAATTTTCAATATAATTTTTTTTATCTGCAAGATATTTGAGTGAATGAGACTCTGTAACGGTATGAGTGCAGGCCTAGCCACTAGCCAGTGGGCACAATACAGTATGTGTTGGCCTGACACACACGGGCTTGCAAATGTGATTAGATCACAGAAAAATTTTCTATCGAATTTTTTTTTCTGCAAGGTATTTGGGTGAATGACACCCTGTAATGGTATGAGTGCAGGTCTAGCCACTAGCCAGTGGGCACAATACAGTATGTGTGGGCCTGACGCACATGGGCTTGCAAATGTTATTAGATCACAGAAAAATGTTAAATAATTTTTTTTTTTCCTGCAAGGTATTTGGGTGAATGACACCCTGTAACGGTATGAGTGCAGGCCTAGACACTAGCCAGTGGGCACAATACAGAATGTGTGGGCCTGATGCACACGGGCTTGCAAATGGGATTAGATCACAGAAAAATGTTAAATATAAAAAAAAATTCTGCAAGGTATTTGAGTGAATGACACCCTGTAACGGTATGAGTGCAGGCATAGCCACTAGCCAGTGGGCACAATACAGTATGTGTGGGCCTAACGCACACGGGCTTGCAAATGTGATTAGATCACAGAAATTTTTTAAATCAAATTGTTTTTTTTCTGCAAGGTATTTGAGTAAATGACACCCTGTAACGGTATGAGTGGAGGCCTAGCCATTAGCCAGTGGGCACAATACAGTATGTGTTGCCCTGACGCACACGGGCTTGCAAATGTGATTAGATCATAGAAAAATTTTAAATAGAATTTTTTTTTCTGCAAGGTATTTGAGTGAATGACACCCTGTAACGGTATGAGTGCAGGTCTAGCCACTAGCCAGTGGGCACAATACAGTATGTGTTGGCCTGAAACACATGGGCTTGCAAATGTGATTAGATCACAGAAAAATGTTAAATATAATTTTTTTCCTGCAAGGTATTTGGGTGAATGACACCCTGTAACGGTATGAGTGCAGGCCTAGACACTAGCCAGTGGGCACAATACAGAATGTGTGGGCCTGACGCACACGGGCTTGCAAATGGGATTAGATCACAGAAAAATTAAAAATATATTTTTTTTTTTCTGCAAGGTATTTGAGTGAATGACACCCTGTAACGGTATGAGTTTTTTTTTTTTTTCTACTTCCTATATATATATATATATATATATATATATATATAAATAAAAAAAAAGCACACTGATGTACCAGCCCTGAAAAGGGCTTTTTGGGGTGCTGTCAGGACGCTGTCCTGACAACAGATGAATCTGTGGACACAGAACAATGCCCTAGCTAACGCTTTACCTATTGAATCAGCAGCAGCAGTACTCTCCCTCCTCTCACTGTGAATGCAGATTCCGAATGAATCTAAAATGGATGCTGTCCAGGAGGTGGGAGGGTCTGGGAGGGAGGGTCTGCTGCTGATTGGCTGGAATGTGTCTGCTGACTGTGAGGTACAGGGTCAAAGTTTACTCAATGATGATGTATAGGGGGCGGACCGAACATCGCATATGTTCGCCCGCAGCGGCGAACGCGAACAAGCTATGTTCGGGACATCACTAATGAGGAAGTGGAGTAGGAGGAGGAAGCAACAGGAGGCAAACTGATGCGCCCTGCAATCATCGGTGGTGGAAGGACAAGCGCCAAACTGTTATCTGCCTCAGGCCTAACCACCACTGCATTTACCCAGTGTGCTGTTATGGAGATATAACATCCCTGACCGTGCTTACTGGTCCACGTATCCGTAGTGAGGTGCACCTTGCCACAGATGGCATTGCGCAGTGCACACCTGATTTTGTCCACCACTTGGTTGTGAAGGAAAGGGATAGCTCACCTGGAAAAGTAGTGGCGGCTGGGCACGACGTACTGTGGGACAGCCACCGCCATAAGGCCTTTAAAACTATCTGTCTCCACAAGACGGAATGACAGCATTTCAAAGGCCAGTAATTTTGAAATCCTGCCATTTAGGGCTAGTGATCACAGGTGGGTAGGGGGGTACTTACTTTTCCTCTCCAGCGTTTGGTAGATGGAGAGCTGAACGCTTCTGTGGGACATTGTGGAGATGCTTGTTGACTCAGGTGGTGGTGTTGCTGGAAGATCCTCTGTTTGTGGGGTGGCAGGTGGCATTGTCACTCCAGAGGTGGATGAAGAGGCTGAGACTGCAGCAGAAGAGAAAGCAGGAGGAGCCAGAGACCTTTCTTGGTTTTTGAGGTGTCTACTCCACTGCAGCTCGTGCTTAGCACTTCAATGACTGGTCATGCAGGTTGTGCTCAGGTTGAGAACGTTTATGCCTCGCTACAGGCTCTGATTGCACAGCGTGCAAACCACTTGTGTCTTGTCGTCAGCACATTGTCTGAAGAACTGCCACGCCAGGAAACTCCTTGGAGGTGGCTTTGGTGTGCTCGTTCCCTTGCTGCGGTGGGCAGTAGCAGGCGTACTGTCTAGAGGACGGCTGCTCCACTTTTGCACCCTGCTCCCTCTTCTGCTGTGCTGGTGGCTCTGTGCGACCACCGCCTCTTCCTCCGAACTACATAGGTCACTCGCATGACCTTGATTCCATGTGGGGTCGAGGACCTCATCATCCTCCACATCATCTTCCACCCAGTCTTCACCCCTGCCTTCCTTGTCGGTCTGCACACTTTCGAAAGCCCCAGCAGTTGGCACCTGTGTTTCGTCATCATCCGAGACGTGCTGCGATGGTCCTCCCATGTACTTATCTTGAAAGATAAGTGGTTGGGCAGTGGATGGCCCTGGGAAACCCTGCTAACAGAGTCATCAAAAAGCAGAAGAGACTGCTGCATGACTTTGGGCTCAGACTGCTTGGCTGATTTGCAAGGGGGTGAGGTTAAATACTGATGGACATCGGCTGCAGGTGCCAACTGTGGTCTTTCAGCAGGAGACTGGGTGGTAGACAATGTGAAGGAACTGGATCCACTGTCAGCAACCCAATCTACTATCGCCTGTACTTGTTCAGGCCTCACCATTCGTAAGGCCACATTAGGCCCGACCAAATACCGCTGCAGGTTCTGTCGCCTATTTGCACCTGAGGAAGGGTTTTCACTTGTGCGTGTAGCTGGCACAGATCGATCACGTCCTTTCCCTGCAACAGGAGCTCCACCAGTAGCACCACGACCTGGGCCACGTCCCTTATTTAACGCTCTCCTCATATTTCTAGAATTTAGGATCTTGCCCTAAATGGGTGTTTAATTAATAGTAGACTACAGTATGTACATGGTGTATCTCTCATGCCCAGAAGCCCTGTATTTAAAGGGTGTTTTTAAATACCCAGAAAATTATGGCTGTATTTCTAGCTTAAATTGCACACTGACTAATCCAGATGTTGTATATTGCCCAAAAAGTGTTTTTTTGGGAACAGAATATGAAAGCTGTATATATTAAACTTGAATTTAACACTTGCAGATCTGGAAAAAAAAAGGATTTTGGCCAAAAAGTGTGTAGCTTAAATTGCACACTGACTAAGCCTGCAAATGCACCAGATGTTGTAAGTTGCCAAAAAAAAAAAAAAAAAGATTATTTGTGCTGTTTTTAAAGCTTGGTTTCTATGTCCCAAAATCTCAGATGCAGTGCTGGTGCACTGAGCTTGCATAAAATGGCCGCCGCCCACCTAACTGACTTATAAAAGTTATTTTTTTCCATCACTGGGCTCAGGGCAGGATAAAAAAATTGTGCCCTGCACCCACACAACACAATGCATGTAGATCGCTGAGTTAGTCACATTCTGAGCAAAGATTCTCTCCCTGAAATCACCAGCAGCATCCTCTCCCTACACTAAGCACAGCAGAGTGACATGCACCGCTACGTGACTCCAGCTTATATAGAGGCTGCGTGACATGCTACAGTGGCCAATCACAGCCATGCCATTAGTAGGCATGGCTGTGATGGCTTCTAAGGGCACAGAGTTAAACACTTGTTGATTGGCTGCTCTGCAGCCTTTCAAAAAGCGCAGAGAAATCGCCGAACACCGAACCCAAACTTTTACTGAAAAGTTCGGGTTCGGGTCCGTGTTCCAAAAATCCTAAAGTTCGGGTTCGCTCAACCCTACTTGTCACCTCTCCTGACATGCTTGTTTTAATAGCTACATGCATTCCCCATATAATAACAATTCTGGAGAATCTATTCTTTTGACTATGTTGTGCTATTCTTTTATTAACATATTTTTCGCCCTATAAGACACTCCGGCCTATAAGAAGCACCTAGGTTTTAGAGAAGGACAATAATAAAATAAAATAAAATTTCATTAGGCCTCAGCTCAAAGCACCAATCAGAGCCCCAATGTTAATCAGACCTCTGCCCACAGCCCTAATCAGACCCCGTTGTTAATAAGACCTTAATCAGACCTCAGATCAGACCCAATTGTTAATAAGACCTCAGATCAGATCCACAATTAGACCTCAGCTTAGACCCTAATGTGAATGGCTACTAATCATACCTCATATAAGAGCACAATAAAAATAAGACCCCACATTCAAACCTCAGATGGAGACCCCCATGCGTCATATCAGCCCCAGCCTCATCTCAGCAAGCCCACAGCTTCAGATCACAAAATAAAAAAAAATCCACTTACCTACCTCTTCTGCTCTGGACGCCACTCCTCACCTTCAGCTACCTGTCTTCTTCCTGCCGTGGGCTCTGCTGTGACTCGACACACACAGCATGAGGTCACAGAGCACCCTCACACTGTTTGCAGCCACAGCACAGCAGACAGCAGAGGACCAGGAAGCTGTGAGTACAGACCCTGGGGAGCGCTGCATTCACCGCTTCCTAGTCCTCCGATACTAATGATATTAGGGTATGGTCTGAGTTCTTTATATGGGGGTTTGATCTGTAGAGGGCTGAAGAAAAATATTTATAACATATATAAAAATGTCTTAGCACCTTGGAAACACAAGTAGGAATTTAATGCTGCGCCCGACTCCTCCCAGGCCCAGAGGCAGTAGTGTGGTTTGTCTCCATTGAAGGCTTGCTACTGGGTGGTCTACAGTACCCAGAAAGATTATCAAAATTATGGTTATTTCATTTTGAAAAAAAAGACGGTATTTTTTGCTTTATAAGACGCACCCGATAATAAGACGCACCCCAGATTTTAGAGTAGGAAAATAAGAAACAATATTTTTCATCAGACCTCATATCAGCCCACTCAGAGCCTTATAAGACCTCAGATTAGCCCATCAGTGCCCCCAATCAGACCTCAGATTAGCCATCAGTACCTCCAGACCTTAGATTAGCCCATCAGTACCCCCAGACCTCAGATTAGCCCATCAGTACCCCCAGACCTCAAATTAGCCCATTAGTACCCCCAGACCTTTAGAATAGCCCATCAGTACCCCCAGACCTCAGAATAGCCCATCAGACCTCAGATCAGACTAAAATAAAAAATCATCTTACCTGTCCTGCTCCGCGGCTCCTCTTCAGCTGTCGCGTTCCCATCTTCCCGGCCTGCAATGCACTGTCACATGACTGCGTGCAGCGTCAGGTCATAGTGTGCGCACTATGTCCTGATGCTGTACAGGGTCAGGACAGTGCAGAGCAGGCCAGAAAGATGGGAGTGCGACAGCTGAAGAGGAGCCGTGGCGCAGACCAGGGAGGGTAAATATTACCTGCGCTTGCGGCGCTTCGCTCCCCGCTCCTAATACGTACTAGTGAGCGCTTCCATAATGGAAGCGCTCACTAGTATTCGTTTTATAAGATGCACAGAAATTTTCCCCCCACTTTTGGGGGGGAAAAGTGCGCCTTATAAAGCAAAAAATACGGTATATAAATATATCAAAAGCCAATACAGAGATTTCTTCCATGATCTATTTACTCCCAGGACTGTGACTGTGATAACTGGACAAAGGAAAGAAGATTTCTCTATCAATATAGAAGGGGATTCTTTACTGTAAAAGCATTGAGGCTATGGAACTTTCTGCCTGAGGAGGTGGTGATGGTGTACTCGCTAAAAGAGTTCAAGAGGGGATTGGATGTATTTCTTGAATATAATCATATCTACTTGTATTTACTGGAGTTCTAGAGAAGGATCATTGATCAAAGGAGTCATTCTGATTGCTTCAGGAAGGCTGAACTCAATAGATGTGTGTATTTTTTTCAGCCTTATAAACCATGCTACTAAGTTACAAATAATGACAACACATACTCACTGTTAGTTTTAAGCCTTGCCGGATCACTGTGTCTGCTTCCAGCCTGGTTTATTGCTTTGACCAAAAATATATAACGCGTACCACTCTGGAGTCCATGCACAGTGTAATGGTTCTGCTTGATATTGGGCACAATCATCCAGCTGTCCATGGAGCTATAGAGACCTGTAAAGCAGAATGCAATCAGAGTAAATGCAACTGAAAATAACAGCCCCTGTTTTCTATTTAGGCTAGGTTTTAGCAAATTTGAAGTACAGAATGAGAGCAGAATTTTGCTATTCATAGGTTTAGTCACTCCTCTTTGGAGTGTAAATACAAATAGATGGCCCAAGAAAAAATGATAGTTCAGGATGGTTTAGTCTAATCATTAGTGCAAATAAACTCTTGGGGCAGATTTATCACAAGGGGAATTTTTAAAGTTTGATTGCAGGAGTCTGTTGCCATAATTTGCACCAAAATGTATTAAATGATCACAATATTTAATAAATTTGGTACATCTAAAACCTGTGTCTTGAGCTGTTACTCCATTTTCTTGGAATAAGGGTTTATACACACGACCGTGCTTTTTGTCCACATTTGACCCAATTTTGTTGCTGATAGATACAGACTAGTGATGAGCGAGCATGCTCGCCGAATACCTGTTTGGCTCGAGCATCACTATGCTTGGTACATGGCAGTACTCAGCTGAGTACCGCATGTTTCGAGGCTGCTAAGCAGCCAATAAACGTGCAGGTAAGTACTGCCATCACTGTAATGCCAGTAGCCATGTTGGCTGCAGGCATTGCAGTGATTGGCTGGCCGGAACGCGTCATCGGGTGCTATATGGCACCCGATAACACGTGCTCAGATCAGTCATAATCAGGCAGAGCAGAGGGTAGGAAGGGAAAGGCAGTGTAGGGAGCAAAATTCACAGTTATTATTCGAAGAAAGCTTTTCAAAGACCCAAAAGTCCTTTTAAGGACTAGTGTGTGTGTGTGTGTGTTTCAGAGCAGTAATATATTTTTAGCTGCGCTAAATTGATCAGCCTCAGGGACATCAGTGCTGAGGAAGGGATAGATAGTGCAGGGAGAGGAATTTGCTGTTTTTGCTACCGAAAGACCCCAAAGTCCTTTTAAGGACTATTGTATGTCTGTTTGACAGCAGCAAGATATTTTTCTTTAATACCTATTAGTGACATACCGTATACTGTACATCATCCGGAACCTGTGCCTTTTTGCGTAAATTCAAATAATCAGCGCCACATTTGTTGTCTATAGTATGTGTTTAATACACATCCATGACATAAAGAGTACTCCATCTGAAAACTGTTTCTTTAGCGTAAATTTAAATAATCAGGGGTCAGTCCTCGTCTACTGTCTCTGTAGTGTGTGAGTGTAATACACATCCGTGACATATACAGTACTCCATCCAAAAACTGTTTCTTTAGCGTAAATTTAAATAATCTGGGCCTAACTTAGTGTCCATAGTGTGTTGTTTTCTGTGACATATACAGTACACCATCCGGAAACTGTTTCTTTAGCGTAAATTTTAATAATCAGGGGTCAGTCCTCATCTACTGTCTCTGTAGTGTGTGCGTGTAATACACATCCGTGACATATCCAGTACTCCATCCGAAAACTGTTTCTTTAGCGTAAATTCCAATAATCTGGGCCTAATCTAGTGTCCATAGTGTGTTTTTTTCTGTGAAATATACAGTACGCCATCTGAAACGGTTTCTTTAGGGCAAATTTAACTAATCTGGGCCTAATCTAGTGTCCATATTCTGTGGGTTTCTGTGACATATACTGGCATGCATCCAAAAACTGAGTTTGTATTGCAAATTCCAATAATCTGGGCCTTATCTAGTGTCCATAGTGTGTTGTTTTCTGTGACATATACAGTATGCCATCCGAAAACTGTTTCTTTAGGGGAAATTTAACTAATCTGGGCCTAATCTAGTGTCCATAGTGTGTGGGTTTCTGTGACATATACTGGCATGCATCCAAAAACTGAGTTTGTATTGCAAATTCCAATAATCTGGGCCTTATCTAGTGTCCATAGTGTGTTGTTTTCTGTGACATATACAGTATGCCATCCGAAAACTGTTTCTTTAGGGGAAATTTAACTAATCTGGGCCTAATATAGTGTCCATATTCTGTGGGTTTCTGAGACATACAGTATACTGTCCTGCATCCGAAAACTGTGTCTTTAGCGTACAGTAAAAAAATCTGCGCCACATCTAGTGACAAAACCATTAATATGAAGAAGGCGAGTACTAAGGGACAGGGAAGTGGGCATGATGCTGATGGTGCAAGCAGAGGCCGTGGCCCTGGGTGCAATGAAACTGTGCCTGCTGCCAGAGCACCAGAAAAAAAATAACATCCACCGTACCTAGCTTAATGTCCAGCTTAGCTGGGCGGCGCAGGACAACACTGTCCAAGTCGGACCAGTGCGAACAGTTGGTCGGTTGGATTGCTGAAGATAATACTTCAGTCGGTTAAGCACCACCTTCTCTTCCACCAAGTCCAGTCTCTGTAGCCAAGAGTCTGGTCAACCGAATCCTCACTCTGATCATTCTTCCTCCCAACATGGAGAGGCTTGCCAAACAAGTGATCCCACACTCGGATATTCCAAGGAGCTCTTTCCAGCGCCACTATTACATTTGGCCCTCGCTCCCCGCATGCTTAAAGTTCCCAACCTCTTGAGCTTTCACAGTCTCAAGAAGATGATGGTGGTGAACGGAAATCATTTGTTCACGAGGTGGATGATGATGAGACACAGTTGTCAATCACTGAGGTTGTGGTTAGGTCGAGTCAGGAGGATGAGCAGAGTGAGGAAGTGGAAGAGAAGGTGGTGGAGAAGTCCGGTGGATACACAGCTGATAGTCCTACTGAATAGACTGTTAGAATTTGTATTATGGCAAGAAAAAAGTAGCTAAGTAAAGAAAAACGAGTGGCCATCATTACTTTAAGAAATGAAGGTCAGTCAGTCCGAAAAATTGGGAAAACTTTGAAAATGTCCCCAAGTGCAGTCACAAAAACCATCAAGCGCTACAAAGAAACTGGCTCACATGCAGACCACCCCAGGAAAGGAAGACCAAGAGTCACCTCTGCTGCGGAGGATAAGTTCATCCGAGTCACCAGCCTCAGAAATTGCAGGTTAACAGCAGCTCAGATTAGAGACCAGGTCAATGCCACACAGAGTTCTAGCAGCAGACACATCTCTAGAACAACTGTTAAGAGGAGACTGTGTGAATCAGGCCTTCATGGTAGAATATCTGCTAGGAAACCACTGCTAAGGACAGGCAACAAGCAGAAGAGACCCGTTTGGGCTAAAGAACACAAGGAATGGACATTAGACCAGTGGAAATCTGTGCTTTGGTCTGATGAGTCCAAATTTGAGATCTTTGGTTCCAACCACCGTGTCTTTGTGCGACGCAGAAAAGGTGAACGGATGGACTCTACATGCCTGGTTCCCACCGTGAAGCATGGAGGAGGAGGTGTGATGGTGTGGGGGTGCTTTGCTGGTGACACTGTTGGGGATTTATTCAAAATTGAAGGCATACTGAACCAGCATGGCTACCACAACATCTTGCAGCGGCATGCTATTCCATCCGGCTTGCGTTTAGTTGGACTATCATTTATTTTTCAACAGGACAATGACCCCAAACACACCTCCATGCTGTGTAAGGGCTATTTGACCATGAAGGGGAGTGATGGGGTGTCCCACGCCAGATGACCTGGCCTCCACAGTCACCGGACCTGAACCCAATCGAGATGGTTTGGGGTGAGCTGGACCGCAGAGTGAAGGCAAAAGGGCCAACAAGTGCTAAGCATCTCTGGGAACTCCTTCAAGACTGTTGGAAGACCAGTTCAGGTGACTACCTCTTGAAGCTCATCAAGAGAATGCCAAGAGTGTGCAAAGCAGTAATCAAAGCAAAAGGTGGCTACTTTGAAGAACCTAGAATATGACATATTTTCAGTTGCATCACACTTTTTTGTTATGTATATAATTCCACATGTGTTAATTAATAGTTTTGATGCCTTCAGTGTGAATCTACAATTTTCATAGTCATGAAAATAAAGAAAACTCTTTGAATGAGAAGGTGTGTCCAAACTTTTGGTCTGTACTGTATAATGTTTTACAGGGTCAGCTCAACTGCAGGCCCTCGCATATAATGTTTTACAGGGTCATCTCAACTGCAGGACCTTGCATATAATGTTTTACAAGGTCTGCTCAACTGCAGGCCCACGCATATGTTTTACAGGATCAGGTCACCTGCAGGCCCTCGTGTATGATGTTTTACAGGGTCAGCTCAACTACAGGCCCTAAAATATAATGTTTTACAGGGTCAGCTCAACTGCAGGACCTCGCATACAATGTTTTACAGGGTCAGCTCACCTTCTGATGATGACAGCGAAGTCTTGCCCATTGGCAATCTGGCACACATGGCTGACTTCATGTTAGGCTGCCTTTCCCATGACCCGCGTGTTATACACATTTTAGACAACACAGATTGCTGGTTGTTCACCCTTCTCGACCCCCGCTACAAAGAGAACTTCTCATGTCTCATTCCTCTGGTGGAGTGGACAAGCAAAATGGTGCTATACCAGAAGGTCCTTGTAGAAAAATTGCTCCAAAGTTGATAGGACAGACATCCAAATGGATCGTCACCATTACGGGGAAGTACGATCGCCTAGAGGTTATCTAGAGTCAACAAAGCGGCAGCAGGCCCTCACCTACAAGTCCAGACTTGCCCTACAATAGATCCTCATTAAAGGAAAGTGTACTCATTCCTATAACAGGGCTGCTTAGGAGTGCTGTATTGTTACTTATCGTCACTACCTCCCCGAGTCAGGAGTGGGTAATTGCCGTGCGCCTGCTGCCTTCCTTGGATTCTTCTGCTTTAATAACTTGACCCACCCACTCTGGGTGGTTTACAATTAAGGAAAAAAAGGGGCAAGGCAACAACAGGCAATAATTTTTCAGCCATTGACCTCCCTTGTAAGTGGTAATCCTTTCTCAAGCTCCCTCTCCGGCATCGAACCCTGATCCCCCGCTACCCGTGATCACCATGGTAGGCGCAGAAAAGAACATCAAAAGTTGATAGGGCAGACATCCAAATGGATCATCGCCATCACAGGGACATGCAATCGCCCAGAGGTTATCTAGAGTCACCAATGCGGCAGCAGGCCCTTAAGGTTTTAGATGGTCAGATCAGCAGGCCCTTGCTCCAAATGTTTTTGAGGGTCACCAGCAGGCCATCAATCATCATTTTCAAGGGTGTGTATGATGCCCTCCTTTATGTGTAACAAAGGGTGTTTTGGAGTGCCGTTTCCTTGTAATTTTTGGAAGCCCTTTTACTTAGTGCATAGGCTTTTTAAGTGTAGGAGTCACACTACCTGAACAATTGTACCACAATGTGAATGAGGCCCTCCTTTATGTGATATACAGGCTGTTTTGGAGTGCCTCTTGCTTGTAATTTTTTTTCAGCACTTGCACTTTATATACAATTACAATACTGGAAAAAATGTTTCCTAACAATTTTTCTTGTAAAATAGATTTTTTTTGGGGGGGCAGGGGGGGGTTTCTGCGTATTCTTGTCAGTCTTTAAAAGTGGCGTACAACTCGGACAACATGGTTCCCAATAGCGAGTCCCTGTAAGTCAAATATGCATCCAAACCTCATCCCCATGCTGTTCCCGATCCATTTCGGTGGTGTTTCTGACACTTTCTGACCTTTTTCAATGGACCAGGCACCCTCCCCTCTTCAGAGCAGGGGGGTACCTGGTTGTCTCCCATTCACTTCCATTATACTCGGGTGCTCGGCTGAGCACACGAATATAGCAATGTGTTCGGGCCAAACATCCGAACACTTTGGTGCTCGATCATCACTAATGCAGACTCATTCACTTCAATAGTGGTACAAAAGGTGTAGACAGCACGACTGTTTTGGTTGGTGTGGGTGTTTTTTATATATTTTATTTATATATTTTTTTAACTTTCATATATTTCTGTTACATAATATGTCCCCCAAAAGGTCATAAAAAGACCTTAAGGGGACACTGACACTGTTTATTTTGCACTGTTTCCTTTTTATTTTTTACTTTTATTTGTATTTTATTAATATTTTATTGTATTATTTTGTTATAATATATTTTTTTTTTTTAACTTTTTTTAACTTAATTTTTCATACATTTTGCCACATAATATGTTCCCCAAGAGGTCATAAAAAGACTGTTGGAGTACAGTGAACACTATTTTGTACATTTTCCTTTTTATTTATTTTTTGTATTTTAATTATTTTTAAATAATTTTCCATTATGCTTTTAAATATATTTTTGCCACATAATAGGTCACCCAAGAGGTCATAAAAAGACTATTGAGGGGCAGTAAACACTTTTAGGCCTCATGCACATTACCGTTCCGTTTCTTTGCGGTCCGCAAAAAACAGAAGCCGCCGTGTGCCTTACGCAATTTGCGGAACGGAACAGGCTGCCCATTGTAGAAGTGCCTATTCTTGTCCGCAAAACGGACAAAAATAGGACATGTTATATATTATTTAGCAGGGCCACGGAACGGAGCAACGGATGCAGACAGCACACGGAGTGCTGTCCGCATCTTTTGGATCTCATTGAAGTGAATGGGTCCGCACCCGGCTCGGATGCCGACCAAAACAATGTTCGTGTGCATGAGGCCTTATTTTGCACTTTTTCCTTTTTATTTTTTTATTTTATTTGTATTTAATTTTTTTGTTGATTGTTTTTAATTTTCTATCATTTTGTAAAATACATTTTTGCAACATATTTTCTCCAAGGGGGATTTTTTATTTTTATTTGTATTATTATAGTTTTTATTTATTGTTTTTTATTTTTTTATCATGTTTTAACTTATTTTATATGTATTTTTTCCACATAATTTGTCCCCATTAGGTCAATGGGACATGAAAAGAAAAATTACATTGCATTTCAATCATATGTTATTTTAGTGGTACTAGGATAAAAGGCACCAAATATTTTATTACATAATTTTTCCAGAGTGTGACATACCCCCTATGTGGTGATACATTGCTGTTTGAGCAAACTTCGGGGTTCAGAAAAAAAGGAGTTCCATGTGCATTTAAGGACAAGTTAAAAAGAAACCGAAATGATCTAGTTTTAGAAACCACACCCTTTACAGAATTTACCAAGGTGTGTAGTGAGAATTTTGACTCGAGATGAGCGAACCTATCAAGGTTCTATACGGTTTCACGAGAGAGAGCCCAGTATGTTACTCTGTGTTTCTGCATTATTGGACAACAATGCCCTTCAGAGTTTCTGGGAAAGATATTCAAATTAGCTTTCCTAAGCCTATCTGATGCCAGCAGATGTTAGTCATAATAGTTTGCATATATTTTTCCCAGAAATCAAGAGGAACATTTTCTAGCCTACAATAGTCATCACGTATATATAAACTGGTCTCCACACAGAGCTCACTCCCAAGAAGTTGCAAAAAAAAAAAAAAAAACTGTTTCTATCTGTGTTGCTCTGATAAAGGGCTTTTTTCTTGAAAGAGCTAGTTGCAGTTTGTAAGGCTGGCTTAACTATGTTTCAAGTTTTGCTACATGAACATGTTTGAAAGTTTGGAAAGCACCGCTGCTGATCAGCTGTGTGAAGGTAACACAGTGCTCTTAAGCCAAATGCACACGGCCTGGATTCCTGCTGAGAGCATTGGTTGCTATGACGCCGCTGCACTACAGTAATACACTCGTATAGATCATACAAGTGTATTACTGTAGTGCAGCGGCGGCTAGAGTTGAGTGAACACCTGGATGTTCGGGTTCGAGAAGTTCGGCCGAACTTCCCGGAAATGTTCGGGTTCAGGATCCAAACTTCGCCCCGAACCCGAACCCCATTGAAGTCAATAGGGACCTGAACTTTTCGGCACTAAAAATTCTGTAAAATAGCCCAGGAAAGGGCTAGAGGGCTGCAAAAGGCAGCAAAATGTAGGTAAATCCTATGCAAACAAATGTGGATAGGGAAATCAATAAAAATAAAAATAAAATAAATTAAAATTAACCAATATCAATTGGAGAGAGGTCTCATGGCAGAGATTCAGGCTTCATGTCACCCACCACTGGAATAGGCCACTGTCAGATATTTAGGCCCCGGCACCCAGACAGAGGAGAGAGGTCCCAAAGCAGAGATTCAGGCTTCATGTCATAGCAGAGAATCAGGCTTCACGTCACCAAACACTGGAACAGGCCACTGTCAGATATTTAGGCCCCGGCACCCAGACAGAGGAGAGAGGTCCCATTGCAGAGAATCAGGATTCATGTCATAGCAGAGAATCAGGATTCATGTCATAGCAGAGAATCAGGATTCACGTCACCCAACACTGGAACAGGCCACTGTCAGATATTTTTAGGCCCCGGCACACAGACAGAGGAGAGAGGTCCCATAGCAGAGATTCAGGCTTCATGTCATACCAGAGAATCAGGCTTCATGTCATAGCAGAGAATCAGGCTTCATGTCATAGCAGAGAATCAGGCTTCACGTCACCCACCACTGGAACAGGCCATTGTCAGATATTTAGGCCCCGGCACCCAGACAGAGAAGAGAGGTCCCATAGCAGAGAATCAGGTTTTCATGTCATAGCAGACAATCAGGCTTCATGTCACCCACCACTGGAACAGGCCATTGTCAGATATTTTTAGGCCCCGGCACCCAAACAGAGGAGAGAGGTCCTATTGCAGAGAATCAGGCTTCATGTCATAGCAGAGAATCAGGCTTCACGTCACCCACCACTTCAACAGGCCACTGTCAGATATTTTTAGGCCCCGGCACACAGACAGAGGAGAGAGGTCCCATAGCAGAGATTCGGGCTTCATGTCATAGCAGAGAATCAGGGTTCATGTCATAGCAGAGAATCAGGCTTCATGTCATAGCAGAGAATCAGGCTTCATGTCATAGCAGAGAATCAGGCTTCACGTCACCCACCACTGGAACAGGCCACTGTCAGATATTTTTAGGTCCCGGCACACAGACAGAGGAGAGAGGTCCCATAGCAGAGATTCAGGCTTCATGTCATAGCAGAGAATCAGGCTTCATGTCATAGCAGAGAATCAGGCTTCACGTCACCCACCACTGGAACAGGCCATTGTCAGATAATTAGGCCCCGGCACCCAGACAGAGGAGAGAGGTCCCATTGCAGAGAATCAGGCTTCATGTCATAGCAGAGATTCAGGCTTCACGTCACCCACCACTAGAACAGGCCATTGTCAGAAATTTGGGCCCCGGCACCCAGACAGAGGAGAGAGGTCCCATTGCAGAGAATCAGGCTTCATGTCATAGCAGAGAATCATGCTTTATGTCACCCAACACTGAAACAGGCCACTGTCAGATATTTTTAGGCCCCGGCACCCAGACAGAGGAGAGAGGTCCCATAGCAGAGATTCAGGCTTCATGTCATAGCAGGGAATCAGGCTTCATGTCACCCAACACTGGAACAGGCCACTGTCAGATATTTTTAGGCCCCGGCACCCAGACAGAGGAGAGGTTCATTCAACTTTGGGTTGACCCGCAATATAATGCTAAAATAAAAAATAAAAAAGGATTGAATGAGGAAGTGCCCTGGAGTACAATAATATATGGTTAAGGGGAGTTAGTTATAAATGTCTAATCTGCACAAGGGATGGACAGGTCCTGTGGGATCCATGCTTGGTTCATTTTTATGAAAGTCAGCTTGTCCACATTGGCTGTAGACAGGCGGCTGCGTTTGTCTGCAATGACGCCCCCTGCCATGCTGAATACACGTTCAGACAAAACGCTGGCTGCCGGGCAGGCCAGCACCCCCAAGGCATGAAAGGCTAGCTCTGGCCACGTGGACATTTTTGAGACCCAGAAGTTGAATGGGGCCGAACCATCAGTCAGTACGTGGAGGGGTGTGCACACGTACTGTTACACCATGTTAGTGAAATGTTGCCTCCTGCTAACACGTTCCGTATCAGGTGGTGGTGCAGTTAGCTGTGGCGTGGTGACAAAACTTTTCCACATCTCTGCCATGCTAACCCTGCCCTCAGAGGTGCTGGCCGTGACACAGCTGCGTTGGCGACCTCATGCTCCTCCTCTGCCTTCGCCTTGGGCTTCCACTTGTTCCCCTGTGACATTTGGGAATGCTCTCAGTCGCGCGTCTACCAACGTGCGCTTGTACTCGCGCATCTTCCTATCACGCTCCAGTGCAGGAAGTAAGGTGGGCACATTGTCTTTGTACCAGGGATCCAGCAGGGTGGCAACCCAGTAGTCCGCACACGTTAAAATGTGGGCAACTCTGCTGTCGTTGTGCAGGCACTGCAGCATGTAGTCGCTCATGTGTGCCAGGCTGCCCAGAGGTAAGGACAAGCTGTCCTCTGTGGGAGGCGTATCGTCATCGTCCTGTATTTCCCCCCAGCTACGCACCAGTGATGGGCCCGAGCTGAGTTGGGTGCCACCCCGCTGTGAACATGCTTCATCCTCATCCTCCTCCACCTCCTCCTCCTCGTCCTCCTCGTCCTCCATTAGTGGGCCCTGGCTGGCCACATTTGTACCTGGCCTCTGCTGTTGCAAAAAACCTCCCTCTGAGTCACTTCTAAGAGACTGCCCTGAAAGTGCTAAAAATGACCCCTCTTCCTCCTCCTCCTCCTCCTCTTGGGCCACCTCCTCTTCCATCATCGCCCTAAGTGTTTTCTCAAGGAGACATAGAAGTGGTATTGTAACGCTGATAACGGCGTCATCGCCACTGGCCATGTTGGTGGAGTACTCGAAACAGCGCAACAGGGCACACAGGTCTCACATGGAGGCCCAGTCATTGGTGGTGAAGTGGTGCTGTTCTGCAGTGCGACTGACCCATGCGTGCTGCATGGGCCCGCACTTTATGTAGCAGCTCTGACATGTCGGGGTAGTTGTGAATGAACTTCTGCACCACCAAATTCAGCACATGCGCCAGGCAAGGGATGTGCGTCAAAACGGCTAGTCCCAGAGCTGCAACGAGATTTCGCCCATTATCGCACACCACCAGGCTGGGCTTGAGGCTCACCGGCAGCAACCACTCGTCGGTCTGTTGTTCAATGCCCCGCCACAACTCCTGTGTGGTGTGGGACCTGTCCCCCAAACATATGAGTTTCAGAATGGCCTGCTGACGCTTACCCAGGGCTGTGCTAAAGTTGGTGGTGAAGGTGTGTGGCTGACTGGATGAGCAGGTGGAAGAAGAGGAGGAGGAAGCCGAGTAGGAGGAGGAGGCTACAGGAGGCAAAGAATGTTGCCCTGCGATCCTTGGCGGCGGAAGGACGTGCGCCAAACAGCTCTCCGCCTGGGGCCCAGCCGCCACTACATTTACCCAGTGTGCAGTTAGGGAGATATAGCGTCCCTGGCCGTGCTTACTGGTCCACGTATCTGTGGTTAGGTGGACCTTGCCACAGATGGCGTTGCGCAGTGCACACTTGATTTTATCGGATACTTGGTTGTGCAGGGAAGGCACGGCTCTCTTGGAGAAGTAGTGGCAGCTGGGAACAACATACTGTGGGACAGCAAGCGACTTGAGCAGTTTAAAGCTGTCTGTGTCCACCAGCCTGAATGACAGCATTTCATAGGCCAGTAGTTTAGAAATGCTGGCATTCAGGGCCAGGGATCGAGGGTGACTAGGTGGGAATTTACACTTTCTCTCAAATGTTTGTGAGATGGAGAGCTGAACGCTGCCGTGTGACATGGTTGAGATGCTTGGTGACAGAGGTGGTGGTGTTGGTGGTACATCCTCTGTTTGCTTGGCGGCAGGTGCCAACGTTCCTCCAGAGGCGGAGGAAGAGGCCGAGGCGGCAGCAGCAGCAGAGGTAGCAGGGGGAGTCTGAGTGAGTTCCTTGTTTTTAAGGTGTTTACTCCACTGCAGTTCATGCTTTGCATGCAGGTGCCTGGTCATGCAGGTTGTGCTCAGGTTCAGAACTTTAATGCCTCGCTTCAGGCTCTGATGGCACAGCGTGCAAACCACCCGGGTCTTGTCATCAGCACATTGTTTGAAGAACTGCCACGCCAGGGAACTCCTTGAAGCTGCCTTTGTGGTGCTCGGTCCCAGATGGCGGCGGTCTGTAGCAGGCGGAGTCTCTTGGCGGCGGGTGTTCTGCTTTTGCCCACTGCTCCCTCTTTTGCTACGCTGTTGGCTCGGTCTCACCACTGCCTCTTCCTCCGAACTGTGAAAGTCAGTGGCACGACCTTCATTCCATGTGGGGTCTAGGACCTCATCGTCCCCTGCATCGTCTTCCACCCAGTCTTCCTCCCTGACCTCCTGTTCAGTCTGCACACTGCAGAAAGACGCAGCAGTTGGCACCTGTGTTTTGTCATCAGAGACGTGCTGAGGTGGAATTCCCATGTCCTCATCATCAGGAAACATAAGTGGTTGTGCGTCAGTGCATTCTAGGTCTTCCACCACTGGGGAAGGGCTAGGTGGATGCCCTTGGGAAACCCTGCCAGCAGAGTCTTCAAACAGCACAAGAGACTGCTGCATAACTTGAGGCTCAGACAGTTTCCCTGATATGCATGGGGGTGATGTGACAGACTGGTGGGCTTGGTTTTCAGGTGCCATCTGTGAGCTTTCTGCAGAAGACTAAGTGAACGTGCTGGATCCACTGTCGGCCACTCAATTGACCAATGCCTGTACCTGCTAAGGCCTTACCATCCTTAGAACAGCATTGGGCCCCACCAAATATCGCTGTAAATTCTGACGTCTACTGGGACCTGAGGTAGTTGGTGCACTAGGACGTGTGGCTGTGGCAGAACGGCCATGTCCTCTCCCAGAACCAGAGGGTCCACTAACACCACCACGACCATGTCCGCGTCCGCGTCCCTTACTAGATGTTTTCCTCATTGTTACCGTTCACAACAATAAGAAAAAAATTATTTGGCCCAATGTATTGAATTCAAATTCAGGCCTTTTTTTACAGGCACCTAACACTATCTGGCTATCTATTTAGGTACCGTATTACACTAATACAGGCACAGCAGTAACCACAGATTTAGCTGACTATAAATTGTAGGCCTAGTATTTAGGCCCTGGATGACAGGTATACGTTTACGGACAGAATTAGACTTGGAGATGCACGGTAGCTTGTGAAGTTATTGAGGGTGACCCTATCAGCACCTTCAATGTAATATACCCTTTTATGGATACATTAAAACTTGGCCTGATACAGCAGAAACCACTGATTTAGGGAATTGCTGTGTTGGGAATTGTATTTCAACCCAGAACAAAAACTGTGCTTTGACGGACACTAAATAACTTGATCAGCCACAGCAATAAACACAGATTTAGCTGAATATAAATTGTAGGCCTAGTATTTAGGCCCTGGATGACAGGTATACGTTTACGGACAGAATTAGACTTGGAAATGCACGGTAGCGTGTGAAGTTATTGAGGATGACCCTATCAGCACCTTCAATGTAATATACCCTATTATGGATAGTTTTAAACTTGGCCTGCTACAGCGGGAAACCACTGATTTAGGGAATTGCTAATTTGGGAATTGTATTTCAACCCAGAAACAAATATATATTTTGCCAGACAGCAGACAGTATTACAATTGGCTAGCCACAGCTGAAACACCAGATTTAGGGTACTGCTATTTTGGCAATTGTATTTCACCCCTCGATAAAATAGTAAGCACAGCCAAGCCCCTGATATAGGATATAGCAAAAAAAAAAAAACACTATTGGTTAAATGTACTTGGTGGCAGCTTGAACTGGCGCACCACAAGACACAAAATGGCCACCGATCACCCCAGAAAAAAGTGACATAAAAACGCTCTGGGAAGCCTAAAAACAGTGAGCAATTAAATAGCAGAGGTTGAATGATTCACAGCTGCAGATCGATCACTTCATTAAGTGTTTTGGAAGAGTAAATCCCTGCTTAATCTCGCCCTAACAGCAGCAGCTGCATCCTATCCCTACACTGATCAGAGCAGAGTGACGTGCGGCGCTACGTGATTCCAGCTGTGATGGCCTCTTGGGGCAAGTAGTATGATGCTTGTTGATTGGCTGCTTTGCAGCCTTTCAAAAAGCGCCGAACACCGAACCCGAACCCGGACTTTTACGAAAATGTTCGGGTTGGGGTCCGTGTCACGAACACCCCAAAATTCGGTACGAACCCGAACTATACAGTTCGGGTTCGCTCATCCCTAGCAGCGGCATGAAGTGCATGGCATCATAGCAACCAATGACGCCGTGCGCTCCTGCTCTCAGCAGGAATCCAGGCCGTGTTACCACGGACCGCTCACGGCCGTGAAACATGGCCGTGTGCATTCCGCTTTTTACAGGTAAGTGCTGTGTACTCACTCTTTACCTGCTTGCTGTGCAGCAGTGAGCAGGAGTAATTGCAGATCCTCTGCCTCCATTCACTTCATGCTGGGTTCACACTTGAGCGTTTTACAGCGCGTTCAAACCAATGCTTCCCTATGGCCCTGGTTCACACTTGAGCGTTTTAAAGCACGCTTGAACGCGCTGAAAAACGCCCTATGTTTTTCAGCGTAGGGCTGAAAAGTTCTTCAGCTTCCTTGGGGCGTTTTGTCGCGCGTTTGCGGGCATAGGATTGCATAGGAACGCGCAAATATGTTATTTTGCACGTTTGTGACCAGAAAAACGCACGTCCGAACGCACGTTTGGCACATAGCAACAGTCAATAAAAGGCCACACCCTAGTGATCGGCAAGTGTCTAGATGGAGGAGGCAGGCTGTGATAGTGAAACACTGATCAGGTTTGTGCAGGCAAAACGCTGCCTGTATGACATCAAGGTGCCAATTACAAAAACAGGAGAAGCAGGCAGCAGGCATGGGAGGACATTGGAGAACGCATCTGGCCACAGTGGAAGACATTTTCCAAAACAGTGAAAGAAGACAAATGTATTGACATGTGTGTTCTTAATGTAAAAAAAACAAACTCCTTGTGTGCACTGGTGTAAAAACTACAAACCGGATTCCAAAAAAGTTGGGACACTAAACAAATTGTGAATAAAAACTGAATGCAATGATGTGGAGATGGCAAATGTCAATATTTTATTTGTAATAGAACGTAGATGACAGATCAAACGTTTAATCCGAGTAAATGTATCATTTTAAAGGAAAAATACGTTGATTCAAATTTTCATGGTGTCAACAAATCCCCAAAAAGTTGGGACAAGTAGCAATAAGAGGCTGGAAAAAGTAAATTTGAGTATAATGAAGAGCTGGAAGACCAATTAACACTAATTAGGTCAATTGGCAACATGATTGGGTATAAAAAGAGCTTCTCAGAGTGGCAGTGTCTCTCAAAAGCCAAGATGGGTAGAGGATCACCAATTCCCACAATGTTGCGCAGAAAGATAGTGGAGCAATATCAGAAAGGTGTTACCCAGCGAAAAATTGCAAAGACTTTGCATCTATCATCATCAACTGTGCATAACATCATCCGAAGATTCAGAGAATCTGTAACAATCTCTGTGCGTAAGGGTCAAGGCCGTAAAACCATACTGGATGCCCGTGATCTCCGGGCCCTTAAACGACACTGCACCACAAACAGGAATGCTACTGTAAAGGAAATCACAGAATGGGCTCAGGAATACTTCCAGAAACCATTGTCAGTGAACACAATCCACCGTGCCATCCGCCGTTGCCAGCTGAAACTCTACAGTGCAAAGAAGAAGCCATTTCTAAGCAAGATCTACAAGCTCAGGCGTTTTCACTGGGCCAGGGATCATTTAAAATGGAGTGTGGCAAAATGGAAGACTGTTCTGTGGTCAGACGAGTCACGATTCAAAGTTCTTTTTGGAAATCTGGGACGCCATGTCATCCGGACCAAAGAGGACAAGGACAACCCAAGTTGCTATCAACGCTCAGTTCAGAAGCCTGCATCTCTGATGGTATGGGGCTGCATTTGTGCGTGTGGCATGGGCAGCTTGCATGTCTGGAAAGGCACCATCAATGCAGAAAAATATATTCAGGTTCTAGAACAACATATGCTTCCATCCAGATGTCATCTCTTTCAGGGAAGACCCTGCATTTTTCAACAAGATAATGCCAGACCACATTCTGCATCAATCACATCATCATGGCTGCGTAGGAGAAGGATCCGGGTACTGAAATGACCAGTCTGCAGTCCAGATCTTTCACCTATAGAGAACATTTGGCGCATCATAAAGAGGATGGTGCAATAAAGAAGGCCCAAGACAATTGAACAGTTAGAGGCCTGTATTAGACAAGAATGGGAGAGCATTCCTATTTCTAAACTTGAGAAACTGGTCTCCTTGGTCCCCAGACGTCTGTTGAGTTTTGTAAGAAGAAGGGGAGATGCCACACAGTGGTGAAAATGGCTTTGTCCGAACTTTTTGGGGATTTGTTGACACCATGAAATTCTGATTCAACATATTTTTCCCTTAAAATTGTAAATTTTCTCAGTTTAAACTTTTGTTCCGTGATTTATGTTCTATTCTGAATAAAATATTAGAAGTTGGCACCTCCACATCATTGCATTCAGTTTTTATTCACGATTTGTATAGTGTCCCAACTTTTTTGGAATCCGGTTTGTATATGTAATAGTCCAGCCCAGCTCTACCTGCGGCCCTCCAGCTATTGTCCAACTACAACTCCCAATATGCTGTGCTGTATTTTACATGCTGTAGCCTGTCCAAGCATGCATGGAGTTGGAGTTTTGCTACAGCTGGAGGGCCGCAGCTTCACTATCCCAGTTCTAGTATATGGCCAGTCAATGGTTCCCCGTCACCCACAATCTGGCACAATGTAGTGGGCCAGTATGCTCCATTTGCACTTGTTCCAATCTGGCAATGTATTTTAAATTCAAATGTTGGCCTACATTTGTGGTGCGGATTTGTGTTCTAAAGTTGATATGGATATAGTCTTTGTAGAAACATTATTGTGCTTGTGGGCTATTGCAGCACTGGCACATTATAGGTGATTGTATGTCTATATCAGGACTGGCCAACCTGCGGCTCTCCAGCTGTTGTAAAACTACAATTCCCACCATGCCCTGCCGTAGGCTGATAGCTGTAAGCAGTCTAGGCATGCTGGGAGCTGTAGTTTTGCAACAGCTGGAGAGCCGCAGGTTGGCCAGCCCAGGTCTATATAGTACCTGTATTGGGCACATAAATGGGATCCCTAATTCCGCCCACATTGTTTTCCCTTGTTAATGGACGAGTATTGGGCACATAAATGGGACCCCTATTTCCGCCCACATTGTTTTCCCTTGTTAATGGACGAGTATTGGTGGGCACTATTGGGGCTTCTACAAGGGGCACGATATAGGTGAAAAAAACGGCATAGCACAAATTCACTCTTCAAATCTTTTAATTCAGCCATTACAATAAACAAAAAAAATGGAATATTACAAGTTAAAGAAACAATCTTTGCAGCTGCAAAAGACTAAATAATATTATTTTATATGGCTTGCATTTGCCAAGGTAACTCCCCCTGTGGTGACATAAAATAAGCAGTGAAGTGGTCCCGAATGGCGGCACCATGTGTGGTCCCACGAACACCGCTGCGATTCTGACTCTCCATGGAATGGGTCAAAGAATCCTCAAAATTGAAGCCATCCCTTTCTCAGACAAAATTGTGAAGAGCACATGCTGCCTTCACAGCCGAGATGGCGTCTCCAATTTGAGATTTATGGGAGAGTGCAGAACTCGCCATTTGTTGGCTAATATGCCGAATGCGCATTCCACCACTCTGCGTGCTCTTGTCAGGCGATAGTTAAAAACACGTCACGCAATGGAGAGACTATGGCTGGAGTATGGCCTCATAAGGTGCTCACCTAGTGCAAATGCCTCATCACCAATAGTGATGAGCGGCAGGGGCAATATTCGAATTCGCGATATTTCGCAAATATTTAGGCGAATATTCGCCATATATTCGAGAATTCGCTAATTCGTGATCTCCAGGCATTATTTTCTTGATTGCGAAAATTCGCATAAAAATTCGCATACACTGTTATTTAAGAAAAAAACTAATATTCGCGATTACGAATATATTTTGCGATATTCTAAATATTTGCGAATTCTCGAAATGCCGATATTCGCGATTAAAATTCGCAATTCGAATATTCGTGATCAACACTGGTCACCAACAAAAACAAAAGGCATAGATGGATAAGTGGTGCCAGGCAGTGTGGTGTTCCCGGGAAGGTCAAGGGCATTACTACTGAGCATTTGACCAAAGTCAGAATGCCCAAAAACAGCAGAGTCAGAGCTGCTGCCATAGGAACCCACATCGATATAACGGAAACAATAGTTTGCATCACATAGTGCAAAAAGAACAACCGAAAAGTATTTTTTATAATTATAAAACTGACTGCCACTCCTCATTGGCTTCAGAACGCGGATGTGTTTTCCGTCAATTGCTCCGACACAGTTCGGGAAATTGCAAGTTTTGAAAAGTATCTGCAATTTTCAGCCACTCCTCCTTGTTTGGTTGGCCCATCACAACAGCATGAAGGACCTGACAAATGGCACTGCAGGTTTTCTTCACGATCACACTGGCTGTGGATTTCCCGATCTGGAAGGTGTAGTGAAGACTGATCAACGATTGGCCTGTAGCTAAATAGCTGAAAAAAATGTGAGAAAAAAAAAGATAAACATTAATGGATGTTATTTTATTTTATTATAGTAAACTTACTAAAAAGCAAGTGGAAGAGCCTCAAAGATGCCTTCATTCGTCATCGGCGCAAAGAGAAGGAACAGACGAGCGGAGCTTTGCCAAGTGCACGGTCCAGCTATGTCCATGCGGAGGAAATGGCCTTTCTAATACCATGCACTGAAATGCGTAGGAAGTCCAGGGCATACACATGCAGGAGAGGGTGTGGTATGACATGCATTCACTTTCATATCTTGCACATACTTATGTATATTTTCATGTTCACAGCACCCATAGTAGCTGGTCGAAAAGACAACAGCAGGAGGAGGAAGAGGAGGAGGTCACCAGGGACAGTGAGGCCTGTGCCTCTACGGGGCCACTAAGTCCTCCTCCACCCGATCCCACCCCTACATTCCAAACACCCACACAGCCTGCCCCACCTGTCGTGGAACCCGAAAACATTCAGACTCACCGTTCAAAAAGGAAAAGAACAGATCGCCAGGAGGACCGGCTAATTGCATGCCTGGATGCACTTGCCCATCCAGCACCCAAACTCACTAGTGATGCCCATTTCTTACTAAGTTTGGAGGAAAAAATGCTGCAAGTTCACAGAAGTCGCATAACTGAAGCGAGGGAGGCCATAACAAGGACCCTAGACAGCTTCATTACACATTATGACATCACACAGCCCAACAATGCACCACAACATCCACCACAACATCCACCACAACATCCACCACAGCATCCACCACAACATCCACCAACCACTCACACATACACATCACAAACATAACCACAAACTAACATACCACACCCTCACGACACATGGCACACACAACAACAATCATCATACAGCTATCCCTCCACCAGCATGGGCACCAACACCTCCACCACCACTCAAATGCAACCTGGCCAGCAATCAGGCGGAATGAGAGAGGCCATGCGGGATACCGAGCCATTTTGCATTACCACAATACCAAAACCTTTGAGAAATACCATACATAATTTGGTGCATCAGGGGTGTTCTACCTTCATTGTTAATATCAGAAAATTACCAAATAATTTCAAGTTAAAAAGTGCGAAACTTATGTTGATTGTGTTAAACACAGTTTGCGCATTTTTTGAGGAACTGTAAGATGTTATTACTTTTCCCAAAAATAAAAACATTTGCAAACTTTTTGGGACTCTTATTTCGAAGAGAGTGTTTCGTAGGGAAAAATGTGGGTAAACTATGTATGTATGGTATCTATATGCCAAATTTAAAAAGCATACACATCCAATACCCCCCTCAAAAACACTTGAAACGTCACAACCACCAGTAGAAAATAACAAAGGCCACACTAATATCCAGTCAACACACAATGCAAATGCTTTATTAGGCCACAATTACAGTCTACTTACCGCAAAGTAATAATCAGTCTTTCCGCTGGTGGTATACTGTCCCGCATGAAGGTGTCCTGACGTTGTAAACGGGTGCCCAACAACCCCAGGAGCTCATCAAAGCTGTTGAAAACGAAAATGGTGAGGGTTAACAATACCAAAAAACTACAACTGGTACCTTCACAATTGGAACCCCACTACTATAACTATTGTATATGTACAAACCTGGTGATGGACATCCGCGTGTAGGAAAAAAAATTGTCTTCATGGGCCCGGAGGGTCTCGTACAGTGCCCAGAACTGTCCCCTTTCCTGTCGATTGGCAATGACAGGATGGACCCAGAAGCGTTGCCTGCTCTCTCTCCTACGCCTCAAACGTCGGAGAAGGATTGCTGACACAATTGCCACAATTTGTCGCCTTCTGGAGAATTCTATGACCGCAAACAATCGACTACAATCCACTCTCCCAACACACATGAAATTTATCACCTCAATTTCCCTCTCATTAGACACCTTTCATATAGACAGGGCTGTATTTTCATTGGACAACACTGCTGTCAAT
Organism: Bufo gargarizans; assembly: GCF_014858855.1. Taxonomy (NCBI): domain Eukaryota; kingdom Metazoa; phylum Chordata; class Amphibia; order Anura; family Bufonidae; genus Bufo; species Bufo gargarizans. The sequence goes on from NC_058088.1 coordinate 142,351,618, forward strand.
CACACAAATGCGCGTTCTACACGCGTTGACTATGGACAAAAATGTGCAACAAGAAAAGCGCAAAAAAACGTGTGTTTTGTCGCGCAAAAAACGCGCATATCAAGAAACGCTCAGGTCTGAACCCAGCCTCAATGGGACAGCACCTTCTGTTTCACCTGAGTATAGTTCATCAGTATAGCAAAAGCAGACAATCCCTTTAAGAATGAGCAATTCCATTTTACCATTTTGGAATTTATTTCAAGAGAGACCCCCAAAGTAATATTCTCATGACCAGAGGATGTGGATCCTCTGGATCAGCTGATAGTGGACTAGGAATTTGCCCAGTATTGCTGACTGCTGACTGTGGTGTTTACACCAGTCACCCAGAAAGCAGCTAACTGCAGGAGTGAGTACAGATTCCAACAGAGGCAAAGTAATGGAACAGATGATCTTTACTGGCAGAAGGTAGACACTTGTTACAAAAGGCAAAACAAAGTTCAAAGTAATACGGTATATTGGGTCAGGCAGACTCGTAGTCAGACTGTGCAAGGTCAGAGGTCCAGACGAACTTACAGATGACGGTAGGCAGAATTGAAATCAGGCAATGCAAGGGTCAACAGTGCAGGTAATTAAAGTAGCAGACGGCAGGCAGAATTGTAGTCAGGCAATGCAGGAGTCAATGCTGGAGTCAGACAGGCAGGGAAGGTCAGGGTTAATTTTCAAAAGTCCAGTACACAGCAGGGCAGGGCAGAAGGAAGCTTTAGTAGAGGTTAACAGTTATAACATCCACGCTTGGGCGCTTCATGGTTAGTAAAGCTGCCCTAAATACCAGTTACCCTACCCCTTGGTGGGGACAGTAGTCCGGAAGCACTCTCCTCTTCTATAACAAAGGGAGAGATGTATGCGCGTGCACTATAGCGAACAAGACGAGACCTGTTAGTTAGGGCAGATGCGTCGGTATGCTGAAGGGTGCCTGCGAGAGAGGCCAGAGCTGGGACGCTAGCCCTGCAATGTACAAGCGGCGGTCTGCCACACTGTAGTGAGGCCACGGACCCAATACTGACAAATAGTCAACTGAAAGTGAGACAAAAGAACTACCACATCCCACCAAGCTTACACCTCTCTCAATGCAACACACAAGTTACCGTATATACTCGAGTATAAGCTGACCCGAATATAAGCCGAGGCCCCTAATTTTACCCCCAGAAAATGATGGCGCTGTTATGGGGTGGATCTGTGGAGGACACTGTTATGGGGTGGATCTGTGGAGGACGCTGTTATGGGGTGGATCTGTGGAGGACGCTGTTATGGGGGATATGTGCTATGACACATAGGGCCATGAGGGGGGGGGCAGCATAAGACATATAGCATCTTATGCTGGTCCCCCTCATGGCCCTATGTGTCCCCTCATGTGTCCTAAACTGCGCACATAAAATACTTTGTGTGTAAAGTATTTTACTAGTGTGTAAAACAAGCTCTCTCCTATTGATAACAGGTCCGGCCTCTGTACTCACTGTCACGATGAATGCACTGCAGCGAGCTGGCCGGCCGGCGCGTGACTGACGTCACCAAGTAACGCTCCTCCCACTTCAGGAAGCAGGAGCGTTACTAAGTGACGTCAGTCACGCGCTTGCCGGGCCGCTCGCTGCAGTGCATTCATCGCAGCATTTTCGTGTCGGCCAAATCGAGACTCTAGTATAAGACGAGGGGGCTTTTTGAGCACAAAAATATGTGCTAAAAAACTTGTCTTATACTCGAGTATATACGGTAGTTCTATTTCTAGAAGGAAAAGAGAACCAGAATGTTTCAAGAATAATTTACCTCGCTTGGTTGAATGGCTTTGCGGGTACTCTTCAGGATGCTTTTTATCATTCGCGAGACCCCAAAAATTATACAATACACTATTCTTGGTTTCTAGAAAGAATACACTATATGCAAATTTGCATATCTTAATTCAGCTGTCATGAGAAAAGATTAGCATTGTTTTCTGTTTTGGAAGAAAAGCTAGTTAGAACTGTATTGTTCCACTGCAAAAGGGGTTCAAAATATAGGGGCTCTAAAATACCCCTAAATTGGTAATATTTCCAGGAAAATGCCACTTTCTGCCACTTTGCCCCGTTCACGCCAGGTCTAAAATTGTGGGAGGGGGAAAGGGGTGGGCCAGTTGGCCAGTCTCATTCACCATTTTCTATGGCTTTAGGCTTAGAAAATGGTCTAAATTTCAGAAGCTGTGTTACATTTAGACTGGTGCTGGATGCGTGGAAGTTATGGAGAGGCCTGCCTGTTTTTTTAGGTGGTATACAGTGTCTTGCAAAAGTATTCACCCCCCTTGACTTTTTCGTATTTTGGTACATTACAGCCTTAAGGTGAATGTTTTGTTAATCTGAATTGTATGCGAAAAGGCATGTGGGAGACTCCCAAAACGTATGAAGGAAGGTGCTCTGGTCTGATGAGACTAAAATTGAACTTTTCGGCCATCAAAGAAAACGCTATGTCTGGAGCAAACCCATTGCATCACCCAAAGAACACCATCACCACAGTGAGACATGGTGGTGGCAGCATCATGCTGTGATGTTTTTCAGCAGCCGGGACAGGGAAGCTGGTCAGAGTTGAGGGAAAGATGGATGGTGCTAAAAACAGGGATATTCTTGAGCAAAACCTGTACCACTCTGTGCGTGATTTGAGGCTAGGATGGAGGTTCACCTTCCAGCAGGACAATGACCCCAAACACACTGCTAAAGCCACACTTGAGTGGTTTAAAGGGAAACATGGAAATGTGTTGGAATCGCCTAGTCAAAGCCCAGATCTCAATCCAATAGAAAATCTGTGGTCAGACTTAAATATTTCTGTTTACAAGAGCAAACTATCCAACTTGAAGGAGCTTGAGCAGTTTTGCAAGGAGCAATGGGCAAAAATCCCATAGGTAAGATGTGGCAAGCTCATAGAGACTTATCGATAGCGACTTAGAGCTGTGATTGCCGCAAAAGGTGGCTATACAAAGTATTGACTTTAGGGGTGTGAATAGTTATGCACATGGACTTTTTTCTGGTATTTTCTCCAATTTGTTGTTTGCTTCACAATAAAAAATAAAATAAAAAATCTTCAAAGTAGATTGAATTATGCAAATCCTCAAACAATCCATGTTAATTCCAGGTTGTAAGGCACCAAAATACACTGCTCAAAAAAATAAAGGGAACACAAAAATAACACATCCTAGATCTGAATTAATTAAATATTCATCTGAAATACTTTGTTCTTTACATAGTTGAATGTGCTGACAACAAAATCACACAAAAATTTAAAAATGGAAATTAAATTTTTCAACCCATGGAGGTCTGGATTTGGAGTCACACTCAAAATTAAAGTGGAAAAACACACTACAGGCTGATCCAACTTTGATGTAATGTCCTTAAAACAAGTCAAAATGAGGCTCAGTAGTGTGTGTGGCCTCCACGTGCCTGTATGACCTCCCTACAACGCCTGTGCATGCTCCTGATGAGGTGGCGGACGGTCTCCTGAGGGATATCCTCCCAGACCTGGACTAAAGCATCTGCCAACTCCTGGACAGTCTGTGGTGCAACGTGACGTTGGTGAATAGAGCGAGACATGATGTCCCAGATGTGCTCAATTGGATTCAGGTCTGGGGAACGGGCGGGCCAGTCCATAGCATCAATGCCTTCATCTTGCAGTAACTGCTGACACACTCCAGCCACATGAGGTCTAGCATTGTCTTGCATTAGGAGGAACCCAGGGCCAACCGCACCAGCATATGGTCTCACAAGGGGTCTGAGGATCTCATCTCGGTACCTAATGGCAGTCAGGCTACCTCTGGCGAGCACATGGAGGGCTGTGCGGCCCTCCAAAGAAAGCCACCCCACACCATTACTGACCAAATGCCAAACCGGTCATGCTGGAGGATGTTGCAGGCAGCAGAACGTACTCCACGGCGTCTCCAGACTCTGTCACGTCTGTCATGTGCTCAGTGTGAACCTGCTTTCATCTGTGAAGAGCACAGGGCGCCAGTGGCGAATTTGCCAATCTTGGTGCTCTCTGGCAAATGCCAAACGTCCTGCACGGTGTTGGGCTGTAAGCACAACCCCCACCTGTGGACGTCGGGCCCTCATATCACCCTCATGGAGTCTGTTTCTGACCGTTTGAGCAGACACATGCACATTTGTGGCCTGCTGGAGGTCATTTTGCAGGGCTCTGGCAGTGCTCCTCCTGTTCCTCCTTGCACAAAGGCGGAGGTAGCGGTCCTGATGCTGGGTTGTTGCCCTCCTACGGCCTCCTCCACGTCTCCTGATGTACTGGCCTGTCTCCTGGTAGCGCCTCCATGCTCTGGACACTACGCTGACAGACACAGCAAACCTTCTTGCCACAGCTCACATTGATGTGCCATCCTGGATAAGCTGCACTACCTGAGCCACTTGTGTGGGTTCTAGACTCCGTCTCATGCTACCACTAGAGTGAAAGCACCGCCAGCATTCAAAAGTGACTAAAACATCAGCCAGGAAGCATAGGAATTGAGAAGTGGTCTGTGGTCACCACCTGCAGAACCACTACTTTATTGGGGGTGTCTTGCTAATTGCCTAAAATTTCCACCTGTTGTCTATCCCATTTGCACAACAGCATGTGAAATTGATTGTCACTCAGTGTTGCTTCCTAAGTGGACAGTTTGATTTCACAGAAGTGTGATTGACTTGGAGTTACATTGTGTTGTTTAAGTGTACAGATTAGTTCTTGTTTGTGTATAAGATATAGAAAAGACCTTCACCTAGGTCTGTTTAGAGAGCTCGGAGTTTAGAAGAAACACCTCAGCTCTATAGCGGTGATGTTGGAGATCATAAAATAATGATAATATTAAAATCAAATTCACTCACTTCACAGGGGGGGCAGTCGCCAGGATAAGCTCAAGACACCTGGGACTATTTTCCCCCCTGGCCAGGATCGCATGTAGAGATGTAAATAATTGAACGCCGTCTACAAACGTGGCTTCTGGTCAATCATTTTATTAATATAAGGCTCAACGCGTTTCGAGGGTCTGAAGCCCTCTTCTTCAGGAGAAATAAATTAATTTGGTTACAACAGAAAAATAAAAAAAAATATATATATATATATATAAACTAAAATAGAATAAAATATAAAATGACAAATGACATATTTTTTTTTTTAGAGTTGTTGTATAAGTATATATATATGTATAAAAATGTGTATATGTATGCGTAACTGTATACACACACAGCTACACAACCCTTTTATATAAGGAGTACTTTACCTGAAATTCTTCATTAAGTACATAGAATGAATCATAAAAAGATGTATATGTATGATATATAATATACATCAAGTCTATTTAAGTATATGAACACATGCCCCCAATAAGATAAATAAAGAGAAACCCAATGGGACCGTTGTAGAAAATAAAACATAGTAAATAATAGATGGTAATATATAAATATTCATATGTATAATGATGAACGCATATATGCTGTCCAACCAAAACACGGGTATAGATAAAAAATGCATACATATAGAATCTACATGGAAAAAGCCTAAAATAAAATTATGTATACTTCTATAATAATAGGTCCAAAGAAGATTGGGTTGATCCATACCTTCAGGAGTGTTTTAACAGGTTCTGAGACCAGTCAGGAGTCAATGGGATGGATTATTCCCGTGAAGTATTTATGGTTTGCACGTGTGTTTCGTTTGTGGTCTCTGGAACCTCCTACTTCCTGTTTGTATGGATCGAATCAGATCTTCCTCTGGGGTCATCTGATGGATATCTAGTCTGTAATCCTCTGTTTTCTTTTAACACAAAACCATAGTAGTCCCTAGTTCCATTGTTTTAAGTCTAAACATATTATTTTAAAAAGCAAATTAGATGTTTCTATTCGCGATGCGTTCCACTGTGGAACGCACCGCCATTTACTTCCGGTTTGTTAATATGAGAGCTGAAGTTGGGAGGTTTATGTATAGATAAAGGTCTTTCTTAAGTAAATGCCGGTGCGTTCCACAGTGGAACGCATCGCGAATACAAACATCTAATTTGCTTTTTAAAATAATATTTTTAGACTTAAAACAATGGAACTAGGGACTAGGGATGAGCGAACTCGAACTGTATAGTTCGGGTTCGTACCGAATTTTGGGGTGTCCGTGACACGGACCCGAACCCGGACATTTTCGTAAAAGTCCGGGTTCGGGTTCGGTGTTCGTCGCTTTCTTCGCGCTTTTGTGACGCTTTCTTGGCGCTTTTTGAAAGGCTGCAAAGCAGCCAATCAACAAGCGTCATACTACTTGCCCCAAGAGGCCATCACAGCCATGCCTACTATTGGCATGGCTGTGATTGGCCAGAGCACCATGTGACCCAGCCTCTATTTAAGCTGGAGTCACATAGCGCCGCCCGTCACTCTGCTCTGATTAGCGTAGGGAGAGGTTGCGGCTGCGACAGTAGGGCGAGATTAGGCAGATTAACTCCTCCAAAGGACTTGATTAACTGATCGATCTGCAGCTGTGGATCATTGAGCTGCTGATCCTCAATTGCTCACTGTTTTTAGGCTGCACAGACCGTTTGTCAGTCTCATTTTTCTGGGGTGATCGGCGGCCATTTTGTGTCTTGTGGTGCGCCAGCACAAGCTGCGACCAAGTGCATTTAACCCTCAATGGTGTGGTTGTTTTTTGGCTAAAGCCTACATCAGGGTGAAGCTGTCACACCAAGTGCATTTAACCAGCAATAGTCTGTTCATTTTTTGGCCATATACAAAATCAGGGGCAAGCTGCGCCTGTCACCAAGTGCATTTAACCCTCAATGGTGTGGTTGTTTTTTGGCTAAAGCCTACATCAGGGTGAAGCTGTCACACCAAGTGCATTTAACCAGCAATAGTCTGTTCATTTTTTGGCCATATACAAAATCAGGGGCAAGCTGCGCCTGTCACCAAGTGCATTTAACCCTCAATGGTGTGGTTGTTTTTTGGCTAAAGCCTACATCAGGGTGAAGCTGTCACACCAAGTGCATTTAACCAGCAATAGTCTGTTCATTTTTTGGCCATATACAAAATCAGGGGCAAGCTGCGCCTGTCACCAAGTGCATTTAACCCTCAATGGTGTGGTTGTTTTTTGGCTAAAGCCTACATCAGGGTGAAGCTGTCACACCAAGTGCATTTAACCAGCAATAGTCTGTTCATTTTTTGGCCATATCCCAGTCTAATTCTGTCACTAAATCCATACCGGTCACCCAGCGCCTAAATACTAGGCCTCAAATTTATATCCAGCTAAATCTGTCCCTAGTGCTGTAGCTGGGCGAGTTATTTAGTGTCCGTTCAAGCACATTTCTTGTTCTGGGTTGAAATACAATTCTCAATTTAGCAATTTCATAATTTAGTGGTTCCTGCTATATCAGAGCTCTTTGAAATCTATCCCAAAAAGGGTATATAATATTGAAGGTGCACATAGGGTCATTCAGAGTAACTTCACACACACCCGCTACTGTGTATTTCCAAGTCTAATTCTGTCACTAAATCCATACCGGTGACCCAGCGCCTAAATACTAGGCCTCAAATTTAATTCCCTCTAAATCTCTCGTTACCCACCGCTGTACTGTTGTTGCTGGGCAAGATATTTAGTGTCCGTCAAAGCACATTTTTTGTTCTGGGTTGAAGTACAATTCCCAATTTAGCAATTTCATAATTTAGTGGTTTCTGCTATATCAGAGCTATTTGAAATCTATCCCAAAAAGGGTATATAATATTGAAGGTGCACATAGGGTCATTCAGAATAACTTCACACACACCCGCTACTGTGTATTTCCAAGTCTAATTCTGTCACTAAACCCATACCTGTCACCCAGCGCCTAAATACTAGGCCTCAAATTTAAATCCCTCTAAATCTCTCGTTACCGTTGTCCTGTTGTAGCTGGGAAAGTTATTTAGTGCCCGTCAAAGCACATTTTTTGTTCTGGGTTGAAGTACAATTCCCAATTTAGCAATTTCATAATTTAGTGGTTCCTGCTATATCAGAGCTATTTGAAATCTATCCCAAAAAGGGTATATAATATTGAAGGTGCACATAGGGTCATTCAGAATAACTTCACACACACCCGCTACTGTGTATTTCCAAGTCTAATTCTGTCACTAAATCCATACCGGTGACCCAGCGCCTAAATACTAGGCCTCAAATTTAATTCCCTCTAAATCTCTCGTTACCCACCGCTGTACTGTTGTTGCTGGGCAAGATATTTAGTGTCCGTCAAAGCACATTTTTTGTTCTGGGTTGAAGTACAATTCCCAATTTAGCAATTTCATAATTTAGTGGTTTCTGCTATATCAGAGCTATTTGAAATCTATCCCTAAAAGGGTATATAATATTGAAGGTGCACATAGGGTCATTCAGAATAACTTCACACACACGCTTCTGTGCATTTCCAAGTCTAATTCTGTCACTAAATCCATACCGGTGACCCAGCGCCTAAATACTAGGCCTCAAATTTAATTCCCTCTAAATCTCTCGTTACCCACCGGTGTACTGTTGTTGCTGGGCAAGATATTTAGTGTCCGTCAAAGCACATTTTTTGTTCTGGGTTGAAGTACAATTCCCAATTTAGCAATTTCATAATTTAGTGGTTTCTGCTATATCAGAGCTATTTGAAATCTATCCCTAAAAGGGTATATAATATTGAAGGTGCACATAGGGTCATTCAGAATAACTTCACACACACGCTTCTGTGCATTTCCAAGTCTAATTCTGTCACTAAATCCATACCGGTGACCCAGCGCCTAAATACTAGGCCTCAAATTTAAATCCCTCTAAATCTCTCGTTACCCACCACTGTACTGTTGTTGCTGGGCAAGATATTTAGTGTCCGTCAAAGCACATTTTTTGTTCTGGGTTGAAGTACAATTCCCAATTTAGCAATTTCATAATTTAGTGGTTTCTGCTATATCAGAGCTATTTGAAATCTATCCCTAAAAGGGTATATAATATTGAAGGTGCACATAGGGTCATTCAGAATAACTTCACACACACGCTTCTGTGCATTTCCAAGTCTAATTCTGTCACTAAATCCATACCGGTGACCCAGCGCCTAAATACTAGGCCTCAAATTTAATTCCCTCTAAATCTCTCGTTACCCACCGCTGTACTGTTGTTGCTGGGCAAGATATTTAGTGTCCGTCAAAGCACATTTTTTGTTCTGGGTTGAAGTACAATTCCCAATTTAGCAATTTCATAATTTAGTGGTTTCTGCTATATCAGAGCTATTTGAAATCTATCCCTAAAAGGGTATATAATATTGAAGGTGCACATAGGGTCATTCAGAATAACTTCACACACACCCGCTACTGTGTATTTCCAAGTCTAATTCTGTCACTAAATCCATACCGGTGACCCAGCGCCTAAATACTAGGCCTCAAATTTAATTCCCTCTAAATCTCTCGTTACCCACCGGTGTACTGTTGTTGCTGGGCAAGATATTTAGTGTCCGTCAAAGCACATTTTTTGTTCTGGGTTGAAATACAATTCCCAATTTAGCAATTTCATAATTTAGTGGTTTCTGCTATATCAGAGCTATTTGAAATCTATCCCTAAAAGGGTATATAATATTGAAGGTGCACATAGGGTCATTCAGAATAACTTCACACACACGCTTCTGTGCATTTCCAAGTCTAATTCTGTCACTAAATCCATACCGGTGACCCAGCGCCTAAATACTAGGCCTCAAATTTAAATCCCTCTAAATCTCTCGTTACCCACCACTGTACTGTTGTTGCTGGGCAAGATATTTAGTGTCCGTCAAAGCACATTTTTTGTTCTGGGTTGAAGTACAATTCCCAATTTAGCAATTTCATAATTTAGTGGTTTCTGCTATATCAGAGCTATTTGAAATCTATCCCTAAAAGGGTATATAATATTGAAGGTGCACATAGGGTCATTCAGAATAACTTCACACACACGCTTCTGTGCATTTCCAAGTCTAATTCTGTCACTAAATCCATACCGGTGACCCAGCGCCTAAATACTAGGCCTCAAATTTAAATCCCTCTAAATCTCTCGTTACCCACCGCTGTACTGTTGTTGCTGGGCAAGATATTTAGTGTCCGTCAAAGCACATTTTTTGTTCTGGGTTGAAGTACAATTCCCAATTTAGCAATTTCATAATTTAGTGGTTTCTGCTATATCAGAGCTATTTGAAATCTATCCCTAAAAGGGTATATAATATTGAAGGTGCACATAGGGTCATTCAGAATAACTTCACACACACGCTTCTGTGCATTTCCAAGTCTAATTCTGTCACTAAATCCATACCGGTGACCCAGCGCCTAAATACTAGGCCTCAAATTTAAATCCCTCTAAATCTCTCGTTACCCACCGCTGTACTGTTGTTGCTGGGCAAGATATTTAGTGTCCGTCAAAGCACATTTTTTGTTCTGGGTTGAAGTACAATTCCCAATTTAGCAATTTCATAATTTAGTGGTTTCTGCTATATCAGAGCTATTTGAAATCTATCCCTAAAAGGGTATATAATATTGAAGGTGCACATAGGGTCATTCAGAATAACTTCACACACACGCTTCTGTGCATTTCCAAGTCTAATTCTGTCACTAAATCCATACCGGTCACCCAGCGCCTAAATACTAGGCCTCAAATTTATATCCCGCTGAATTTGAATACAATACATTGGGCCAAATAATATATTTGTTGTTGTGGTGAACCATAACAATGAGAAAAACATCTAGTAAGGGACGCGGACGTGGACATGGTCGTGGTGGTGTTAGTGGACCCTCTGGTGCTGGGAGAGGACGTGGCCGTTCTGCCACATCCACACGTCCTAGTGTACCAACTACCTCAGGTCCCAGTAGCCGCCAGAATTTACAGCGATATATGGTGGGGCCCAATGCCGTTCTAAGGATGGTAAGGCCTGAGCAGGTACAGGCATTAGTCAATTGGGTGGCCGACAGTGGATCCAGCACGTTCACATTATCTCCCACCCAGTCTTCTGCAGAAAGCGCACAGATGGCGCCTGAAAACCAACCCCATCAGTCTGTCACATCACCCCCATGCATACCAGGGAAACTGTCTCAGCCTCAAGTTATGCAGCAGTCTCTTATGCTGTTTGAAGACTCCGCTGGCAGGGTTTCCCAAGGGCATCCACCTAGCCCTTCCCCAGCGGTGAAAGACATAGAATGCACTGACGCACAACCACTTATGTTTCCTGATGATGAGGACATGGGAATACCACCTCAGCATGTCTCTGATGATGACGAAACACAGGTGCCAACTGCTGCGTCTTTCTGCAGTGTGCAGACTGAACAGGAGGTCAGGGATCAAGACTGGGTGGAAGACGATGCAGGGGACGATGAGGTCCTAGACCCCACATGGAATGAAGGTCGTGCCACTGACTTTCACAGTTCGGAGGAAGAGGCAGTGGTGAGACCGAGCCAACAGCGTAGCAAAAGAGGGAGCAGTGGGCAAAAGCAGAACACCCGCCGCCAAGAGACTCCGCCTGCTACTGACCGCCGCCATCTGGGACCGAGCACCCCAAAGGCAGCTTCAAGGAGTTCCCTGGCATGGCACTTCTTCAAACAATGTGCTGACGACAAGACCCGAGTGGTTTGCACGCTGTGCCATCAGAGCCTGAAGCGAGGCATTAACGTTCTGAACCTGAGCACAACCTGCATGACCAGGCACCTGCATGCAAAGCATGAACTGCAGTGGAGTAAACACCTTAAAACCAAGGAAGTCACTCAGGCTCCCCCTGCTACCTCTTCTGCTGCTGCCGCCTCGGCCTATTCTGCTGCTGCCGCCTCGGCCTCTTCCTCCGCCTCTGGAGGAACGTTGGCACCTGCCGCCCAGCAAACAGGGGATGTACCACCAACACCACCACCACCACCTCCGTCACCAAGCGTCTCAACCATGTCACACGCCAGCGTTCAGCTCTCCATCTCACAAACATTTGATAGAAAGCGTAAATTCCCACCTAGCCACCCTCGATCCCTGGCCCTGAATGCCAGCATTTCTAAACTACTGGCCTATGAAATGCTGTCATTTAGGCTGGTGGACACAGACAGCTTCAAACAGCTCATGTCGCTTGCTGTCCCACAGTATGTTGTTCCCAGCCGGCACTACTTCTCCAAGAGAGCCGTGCCTTCCCTGCACAACCAAGTATCCGATAAAATCAAGTGTGCACTGCGCAACGCCATCTGTAGCAAGGTCCACCTAACCACAGATACGTGGACCAGTAAGCACGGCCAGGGACGCTATATCTCCCTAACTGCACACTGGGTAAATGTAGTGGCAGCTGGGCCCCAGGCGGAGAGCTGTTTGGCGCACGTCCTGCCGCCGCCAAGGATCGCAGGGCAACATTCTTTGCCTCCTGTTGCCACCTCCTCCTTCTCGGCTTCCTCCTCCTCTTCTTCCACCTGCTCATCCAGTCAGCCACACACCTTCACCACCAACTTCAGCACAGCCCGGGGTAAACGTCAGCAGGCCATTCTGAAACTCATATGTTTGGGGGACAGGCCCCACACCGCACAGGAGTTGTGGCGGGGTATTGAACAACAGACCGACGAGTGGTTGCTGCCGGTGAGCCTCAAGCCCGGCCTGGTGGTGTGTGATAATGGGCGAAATCTCGTTGCAGCTCTGGGACTAGCCAATTTGACGCACATCCCTTGCTTGGCGCATGTGCTGAATTTGGTGGTGCAGAAGTTCATTCACAACTACCCCGACATGTCAGAGCTGCTGCATAAAGTGCGGGCCGTCTGTTCGCGCTTCCGGCGTTCACATCCTGCCGCTGCTCGCCTGTCTGCGCTACAGCGTAACTTCGGCCTTCCCGCTCACCGCCTCATATGCGACGTGCCCACCAGGTGGAACTCCACCTTGCACATGCTGGACAGACTGTGCGAGCAGCAGCAGGCCATAGTGGAGTTTCAGCTGCAGCACGCACGGGTCAGTCGCACTACAGAACAGCACCACTTCACCACCAATGACTGGGCCTCCATGCGAGACCTGTGTGCCCTGTTGCGCTGTTTCGAGTACTCCACCAACATGGCCAGTGGCGATGACACCGTTATCAGCGTTACAATACCACTTCTATGTCTCCTTGAGAAAACACTTAGGGCGATGATGGAACAGGAGGTGGCCCAGGAGGAGGAGGAGGAGGATGAGGAAGAGGGGTCATTTTTAGCACTTTCAGGCCAGTCTCTTCGAAGTGACTCAGAGGGAGGTTTTTTGCAACAGCAGAGGCCAGGTACAAATGTGGCCAGCCAGGGCCCACTACTGGAGGACGAGGAGGACGAGGATGAGGAGGAGGTGGAGGAGGATGAGGATGAAGCATGGTCACAGCGGGGTGGCACCCAACGCAGCTCGGGTCCATCACTGGTGCGTGGCTGGGGGGAAAGGCAGGACGATGACGATACGCCTCCCACAGAGGACAGCTTGTCCTTACCCCTGGGCAGCCTGGCACACATGAGCGACTACATGCTGCAGTGCCTGCGCAACGACAGCAGAGTTGCCCACATTTTAACCTGTGCGGACTACTGGGTTGCCACCCTGCTGGATCCACGCTACAAAGACAATGTGCCCACCTTACTTCCTGCACTGGAGCGTGATAGGAAGATGCGCGAGTACAAGCGCACGTTGGTAGACGCGCTACTGAGAGCATTCCCAAATGTCACAGGGGAACAAGTGGAAGCCCAAGGCCAAGGCAGAGGAGGAGCAAGAGGTCGCCAAGGCAGCTGTGTCACGGCCAGCTCCTCTGAGGGCAGGGTTAGCATGGCAGAGATGTGGAAAACTTTTGTCAACACGCCACAGCTAACTGCACCACCACCTGATACGCAACGTGTTAGCAGGAGGCAACATTTCACTAACATGGTGGAACAGTACGTGTGCACACCCCTCCACGTACTGACTGATGGTTCGGCCCCATTCAACTTCTGGGTCTCTAAATTGTCCACGTGGCCAGAGCTAGCCTTTTATGCCTTGGAGGTGCTGGCCTGCCCGGCAGCCAGCGTTTTGTCTGAACGTGTATTCAGCACGGCAGGGGGCGTCATTACAGACAAACGCAGCCGCCTGTCTACAGCCAATGTGGACAAGCTGACGTTCATAAAAATGAACCAGGCATGGATCCCACAGGACCTGTCCGTCCCTTGTCCAGATTAGACATTAACTACCTCCCCATAACCATATATTATTGGACTCCAGGGCACTTCCTCATTCAATCCTATTTTTATTTTCATTTTACCATTATATTGCGATGCTACCCAAAGTTGAATGAACCTCTCCTCTGCCTGTGTGCTAGGCCTAAATATATGCCAATGGACTGTTGCAGTGGTGGCTGACATGAAGCCTGATTCTCTGCTATGACATGCAGACTAATTCTCTGCTGACATGAAGCCAGATTGTCTGTTACGGGACCTCTCTCCTCTGCCTGGGTGCTGGGCCTAAATTTATGACCATGGACTGTTGCAGTGGTGGCTGACGTGAAGCCTGATTCTCTGCTATGACATGCAGACTGATTCTCTGCTGACATGAAGCCAGATCGTCTGTTACGGGACCTCTCTGCTCTGCCTGTGTGCTAGGCCTAAATATATGCCAATGGACTGTTGCAGTGGTGGGTGACGTGAAGCCTCATTCTCTGCTATGACATGCAGACTGATTCTCTGCTGACATGAAGCCAGATTGTCTGTTACGGGACCTCTCTGCTCTGCCTGTGTGCTAGGCCTAAATATATGCCAATGGACTGTTGCAGTGGTGGGTGACGTGAAGCCTCATTCTCTGCTATGACATGCAGACTGATTCTCTGCTGACATGAAGCCAGATCCTCTGTTACGGGAGCTCTCTCCTCTGCCTGGGTGCTGGGCCTAAATTTATGACAATTGACTGTTGCAGTGGTGGGTGACGTGAAGCCTGATTCTCTGCTATGATATGAAGACTGATTCTCTGCTGACATGAAGCCAGATTGTCTGTTACGGGACCTTTCTCCTCTGCCTGGGTTCTGGGCCTAAATTTATGAAAATTGACTCTTACAGTGGTGGGTGACGTGAAGCCTGATTCTCTGCTATGATATGAAGACTGATTCTCTGCTGACATGAAGCCAGATTCTCTGTTACGGGACCTCTCTCCTCTGCCTGGGTGCTGGGTAGTGTTGAGCGCGAATATTCGAAAAGCAAATTTTTTTCGCGAATATCGCAACTTCGCGATTTCGCGAATATTTCGAATATAGTGCTATATATTCGTAAAAACGAATATTCGTTTTTTGTTTCCCCCCCCCCCCCCACAAAATTACAGTACACATATAATTGATTGTTTCCCAAAGGTCCAACAGCTCAGATCTTACTCACATTGCCTAGAAAGTGATTGAGGCGCGAATCTTCGTAAGGCGATTTTATTAGCGCACATGCGAATATCGGCACGTCCCAGAACAGAGGCAAAGGGCTTTGCATTCATACATTAGTGAATTGAGTTGCGAATCTTCGTAAGGCGATTTTATTAGCGCACATGCGAATATCTACACTTGTCCCAGAACAGAGGCAAAGGGCTTTGCATTCATACATTAGTGATTGAATTGAGCTGCGAATCTTCGTAAGGCGATTTTATTAACGCAAATGCAAATATCTACACTTGTCCCCAGAACAGAGAGGCAAAGGCCTGTGCATTCATATAGTATAGCACCATATTCGCGAATACGTAGAACTTCGTAAAAGTCGATTTACGAATATTCGTATTTTTTATTTTACTTTCCACCTTACAGATTACATTGATCTGTACTCTGTCAACTACTGTCATCACCCCCCACTGTATCTCGATTGATTCCCAAAAGTCTCACATTCCCTAGAAAGTGATTGAGGTGCGAATCTTCGTAAGGCGATTTTATTAGCGCACATGCGAATATCTACACTTGTCCCAGAACAGAGGCAAAGGGCATTGCATTCATACATTAGTGATTGAATTGAGTTGCGAATCTTCGTAAGGCGATTTCATTAGCGCACATGTGAATTTTGCATAGCATATGTATTATGCGATAATTCGAATTATCGCATATGCGAAATAATAACGAATTTGAATAATCGCGAATATTTTACGAATATTCTTTCGAATATTCACAAAATTTCGCGAATTCGAATATGGGACATGCCGCTCAACACTAGTGCTGGGCCTAAATTTATGACAATGGACTGTTGCAGTGGTGGGTGACGTGAAGCCTGATTCTCTGCTATGACATGCAGACTGATTCTCTGCTGACATGAAGCCAGATTGTCTGTTACGGGACCTCTCTCCTCTGCCTGGGTGCTGGGCCTAAATATATGCCAATGGACTGTTGCAGTGGTGGCTGACGTGAAGCCTCATTCTCTGCTATGACATGCAGACTAATTCTCTGCTGACATGAAGACAGATTCTCTGTTACGGGACCTCTCTCCTCTGCCTGGGTGCCGGGGCCTAAATATCTGAGAATGGACTGTTCCAGTGGTGGCTGACGTGAAGCCTCATTCTCTGCTATGACATGCAGACTAATTCTCTGCTGACATGAAGACAGATTCTCTGTTACGGGACCTCCCTCCTCTGCCTGGGTGCTGGGCCTAAATATATGCCAATGGACTGTTGCAGTGGTGGCTGACGTGAAGCCTCATTCTCTGCTATGACATGCAGACTAATTCTCTGCTGACATGAAGACAGATTCTCTGTTACGGGACCTCCCTCCTCTGCCTGGGTGCTGGGCCTAAATATATGCCAATGGACTGTTGCAGTGGTGGCTGACGTGAAGCCTCATTCTCTGCTATGACATGCAGACTGATTCTCTGCTGACATGAAGCCAGATTCTCTGTTACGGGACCTCTCTCCTCTGCCTGTGTGTGTGCTGGGCCTAAATATATGCCAATGGACTGTTGCAGTGGTGGCTGACGTGAAGCCTCATTCTCTGCTATGACATGCAGACTGATTCTCTGCTGACATGAAGCCAGATTCTCTGTTACGGGACCTCTCTCCTCTGCCTGTGTGTGTGCTGGGCCTAAATATATGCCAATGGACTGTTGCAGTGGTGGCTGACGTGAAGCCTCATTCTCTGCTATGACATGCAGACTAATTCTCTGCTGACATGAAGACAGATTCTCTGTTACGGGACCTCCCTCCTCTGCCTGGGTGCTGGGCCTAAATATATGCCAATGGACTGTTGCAGTGGTGGCTGACGTGAAGCCTCATTCTCTGCTATGACATGCAGACTGATTCTCTGCTGACATGAAGCCAGATTCTCTGTTACGGGACCTCTCTCCTCTGCCTGTGTGTGTGCTGGGCCTAAATATATGCCAATGGACTGTTGCAGTGGTGGCTGACGTGAAGCCTCATTCTCTGCTATGACATGCAGACTGATTCTCTGCTGACATGAAGCCAGATTCTCTGTTACGGGACCTCTCTCCTCTGCCTGTGTGTGTGCTGGGCCTAAATATATGCCAATGGACTGTTGCAGTGGTGGCTGACGTGAAGCCTCATTCTCTGCTATGACATGCAGACTAATTCTCTGCTGACATGAAGACAGATTCTCTGTTACGGGACCTCCCTCCTCTGCCTGGGTGCTGGGCCTAAATATATGCCAATGGACTGTTGCAGTGGTGGCTGACGTGAAGCCTCATTCTCTGCTATGACATGCAGACTAATTCTCTGCTGACATGAAGACAGATTCTCTGTTACGGGACCTCTCTCCTCTGCCTGGGTGCCGGGGCCTAAATATCTGAGAATGGACTGTTCCAGTGGTGGGTGACGGGAAGCCAGATTCTCTGCTATGGAACCTCTCTCCAATTGATTTTGGTTAATTTTTATTTATTTAATTTTTATTTTAATTCATTTCCCTATCCACATTTGTTTGCAGGGGATTTACCTACATGTTGCTGCCTTTTGCAGCCCTCTAGCTCTTTCCTGGGCTGTTTTACAGCCTTTTTAGTGCCGAAAAGTTCGGGTCCCCATTGACTTCAATGGGGTTCGGGTTCGGGACGAAGTTCGGATCGGGTTCGGATCCCGAACCCGAACATTTCCGGGATGTTCGGCCGAACTTCTCGAACCCGAACATCCAGGTGTTCGCTCAACTCTACTAGGGACTACTATGGTTTTGTGTTAAAAGAAAACAGAGGATTACAGACTAGATATCCATCAGATGACCCCAGAGGAAGATCTGATTCGATCCAAAATCATGTCATTTGTCATTTTATATTTTATTCTATTTTAGTTTATATATATATATTTTTTAATTTTTCTGTTGTAACCAAATTGATTTACTTCTCCTGAAGAAGAGGGCTTCAGACCCTCGAAACGCGTTGAGCCTTATATTAATAAAATGATTGACCAGAAGCCACGTTTGTAGGCGGCGTTCAATTATTTACATCTCTACATGCGATCCTGGCCAGGGGGGGAAATAGTCCCAGGTGTCTTGAGCTTATCCTGGCGACTGCCCCCCTGTGAAGTGAGTGAATTTGATTTTAATATTATCATTATTTTATGATCTCCAACATCACCGCTATAGAGCTGAGGTGTTTCTTCTAAACTCCGAGCTCTCTAAACAGACCTAGGTGAAGGTCTTTTCTATATCTTATACACAAACAAGAACTAATCTGTATCTTCATCACGACTAATGACTAAGTGATCTGGCGCCTGGTACGTGTTTCAAACTTTTTCTCCACGGGTGTAAAGGGCTTCTCTTTCTTTGTCCTCTCTACACCGCCTATATCTCTTCAACCTCTAGTTCTCCAGCTGTTGCAAAACTACAACTCCCAGCATGCCCAGACTGCCCACAGCTATCAGCCTACAGCAGGGCATGGTGGGAATTGTAGTTTTACAACATCTGGAGAGCCGCAGGTTGGTCATCCCTGTTGTAGTCAACTTAATCAGTCAGTCTAAGGCTGGGTTCACATCACCATTTGATTTTTCATTCTTCTGATCCGTCAGAAGAGTAGAAAATAAAAAGAAAAAAAGAATCCTGTATTTTAGGCATTCATTACGCACATTTTGCCTTAGTTAGATATTTTCGCCTGAAATCTGTTATTTTAGATGGGAATCTAAAATAACGGATCTAAAATGCAAAAGGCTCAAACGCCAAATGTGTGTAACTAACCTTTACTGGAAAAGCAGACCAGAAGAGAGGGAGGTGCAGAATAGAGGTTCTGTAGAGGTGATTTGCATTGCAATTTTTTTTTACTCCACAGTCAAATTAACCAGTTGTGTGAAAGCTTCCAGCCTTGCACAATCTGTACATACGCAGCACCTTAATCATTTGTGTAGAAGAATCTGCATTCTGCAGAGGACCCTCGCATCCCCACCTATCCCTTAGTTGAACTTGATGGACGTTTTTTTCAACCGTATTAACTATGTAACTATGAAGCATACGGCAATCTGTTCAAAAAAGATGCAAAGCATAGTCTGCCACTTTGTGTATGCCCTGTTATTGCTTTGCCTAAAGAAATGTGTGCACCCCATGCCTGGATGCTTGAAGGGAACATTTCACCATAAAAATATGAATTAATCTGCAGGGAGCATTTTATAGAGCAGGAGGAGCTGAGCAGATTGATATATAATTTCATGGGAAAACATTCAGTAAAACTTGTATTTTATTCCTTTAAATTCCTGATCATTCTGGGCTTTGAAGTCTATATAGGTGTCACAGAAGGAAGGGTGTCAGTCACTGATAAGACCGCCTCCTGGACTTTAAAGCCCAGAATATGCATGGAAATAAATTTATAAGTTACAGGTTATATGGATCCCATTTTGTAAAGTTCAGCCTTCTATTATTAGGGGTACAGATAAGGCAATCTGTCACAAAGACCAGGGTCGTTGAATGGTGTGTTGACTTCCTGGCATTCGAGTTCGACACATCGAGGATCGGGTTGACAGATTACTGGGAGGGGCTTGAGAAGATCCAGCAGTCATAGTCCATATCGGAACCAATGACAAAGTTAGAGGTAGGTGGAGCATCTTAAAAATGATTTTAGGGATTTAGGTCACAAGTAGAGTTGAGCGAACACCTGGATGTTCGGGTTCGAGAAGTTCGGCCGAACATCCCGGAAATGTTCGGGTTCGGGATCCGAACCCGATCCGAACTTCGTCCCGAACCCGAACCCCATTGAAGTCAATGGGGACCCGAACTTTTCGGCACTAAAACGGCTGTAAAACAGCCCAGGAAAGGGCTAGAGGGCTGCAAAAGGCAGCAACATGTAGGTAAATCCCCTGCAAACAAATGTGGATAGGGAAATTAATTAAAATAAAAATTAAATAAATAAAAATTAACCAAAATCAATTGGAGAGAGGTTCCATAGCAGAGAATCTGGCTTCCCGTCACCCACCACTGGAACAGTCCATTCTCAGATATTTAGGCCCCGGCACCCAGGCAGAGGAGAGAGGTCCCGTAACAGACAATCTGGCTTCATGTCAGCAGAGAATCAGTCTTCATGTCATAGCAGAGAATCAGGCTTCACGTCACCCACCACTGTAAGAGTCCATTTTCATAAATTTAGGCCCAGCACCCAGGCAGAGGAGAGAGGTCCCGTAACAGACAATCTGGCTTCATGTCAGCAGAGAATCAGTCTTCATATCATAGCAGAGAATCTGGCTTCCCGTTACCCACCACTGGAACAGTCCATTCTCAGATATTTAGGCCCCGGCACCCAGGCAGAGGAGAGAGGTCCCGTAACAGACAATCTGGCTTCATGTCAGCAGAGAATCAGTCTTCATGTCATAGCAGAGAATCAGGCTTCACGTCACCCACCACTGTAAGAGTCCATTTTCATAAATTTAGGCCCAGCACCCAGGCAGAGGAGAGAGGTCCCGTAACAGACAATCTGGCTTCATGTCAGCAGAGAATCAGTCTTCATATCATAGCAGAGAATCTGGCTTCCCGTTACCCACCACTGGAACAGTCCATTCTCAGATATTTAGGCCCCGGCACCCAGGCAGAGGAGAGAGGTCCCGTAACAGACAATCTGGCTTCATGTCAGCAGAGAATCAGTCTTCATATCATAGCAGAGAATCAGGCTTCACGTCAGCCACCACTGCAACAGTCCATTGTCATAAATTCAGGCCCAGCACCCAGGCAGAGGAGAGAGGTCCCGTAACAGACAATCTGGCTTCATGTCAGCAGAGAATCAGTCTGCATGTCATAGCAGAGAATGAGGCTTCACGTCACCCACCACTGCAACAGTCCATTTTCATAAATTTAGGCCCAGCACCCAGGCAGAGGAGAGAGGTCCCGTAACAGAGGATCTGGCTTCATGTCACCAGAGAATCAGTCTGCATGTCATAGCAGAGAATCAGGCTTCACGTCACCCACCACTGCAACAGTCCATTTTCATAAATTTAGGCCCAGCACAAAGGCAGAGGAGAGAGGTCCCGTAACAGAGGATCTGGCTTCATGTCACCAGAGAATCAGTCTGCATGTCATAGCAGAGAATCAGGCTTCACGTCAGCCACCACTGCAACAATCCATTGGCATATATTTAGGCCTAGCACACAGGCAGAGGAGAGAGGTCCCGTAACAGACAATCTGGCTTCATGTCAGCAGAGAATCAGTCTTCATATCATAGCAGAGAATCAGGCTTCACGTCAGCCACCAATGCAACAGTCCATTGTCAGATATTTAGGCCCAGCACCCAGGCAGAGGAGAGAGGTCCCGTAACAGAGGATCTGGCTTCATGTCAGCAGAGAATCAGTCTTCATGTCATAGCAGAGAATCAGGCTTCACGTCACCCACCACTGTAAGAGTCCATTTTCATAAATTTAGGCCCAGCACCCAGGCAGAGGAGAGAGGTCCCGTAACAGACGATCTGGCTTCATGTCAGCAGAGAATCAGTCTGCATGTCATAGCAGAGAATGAGGCTTCACGTCACCCACCACTGCAACAGTCCATTTTCATAAATTTAGGCCCAGCACCCAGGCAGAGGAGAGAGGTCCCGTAACAGAGGATCTGGCTTCATGTCACCAGAGAATCAGTCTGCATGTCATAGCAGAGAATCAGGCTTCACGTCACCCACCACTGCAACAGTCCATTTTCATAAATTTAGGCCCAGCACCCAGGCAGAGGAGAGAGGTCCCGTAACAGAGGATCTGGCTTCATGTCACCAGAGAATCAGTCTGCATGTCATAGCAGAGAATCAGGCTTCACGTCAGCCACCACTGCAACAATCCATTGGCATATATTTAGGCCTAGCACACAGGCAGAGGAGAGAGGTCCCGTAACAGACAATCTGGCTTCATGTCAGCAGAGAATCAGTCTTCATATCATAGCAGAGAATCAGGCTTCACGTCAGCCACCAATGCAACAGTCCATTGTCAGATATTTAGGCCCAGCACCCAGGCAGAGGAGAGAGGTCCCGTAACAGACAATCTGGCTTCATGTCAGCAGAGAATCAGTCTGCATGTCATAGCAGAGAATGAGGCTTCACGTCACCCACCACTGCAACAGTCCATTTTCATAAATTTAGGCCCAGCACCCAGGCAGAGGAGAGAGGTCCCGTAACAGAGGATCTGGCTTCATGTCAGCAGAGAATCAGTCTGCATGTCATAGCAGAGAATCAGGCTTCACGTCAGCCACCACTGCAACAGTCCATTGTCATAAATTCAGGCCCAGCACCCAGGCAGAGGAGAGAGGTCCCGTAACAGACAATCTGGCTTCATGTCACCAGAGAATCAGTCTGCATGTCATAGCAGAGAATGAGGCTTCACGTCAGCCACCACTGCAACAATCCATTGGCATATATTTAGGCCTAGCACACAGGCAGAGGAGAGGTTCATTCAACTTTGGGTAGCCTTGCAATATAATGGTAAAATGAAAATAAAAATAGGATTGAATGAGGAAGTGCCCTGGAGTCCAATAATATATGGTTATGGGGAGGTAGTTAATGTCTAATCTGGACAAGGGACGGACAGGTCCTGTGGGATCCATGCCTGGTTCATTTTTATGAACGTCAGCTTGTCCACATTGGCTGTAGACAGGCGGCTGCGTTTGTCTGTAATGACGCCCCCTGCCGTGCTGAATACACGTTCAGACAAAACGCTGGCTGCCGGGCAGGCCAGCACCTCCAAGGCATAAAAGGCTAGCTCTGGCCACGTGGACAATTTAGAGACCCAGAAGTTGAATGGGGCCGAACCATCAGTCAGTACGTGGAGGGGTGTGCACACGTACTGTTCCACCATGTTAGTGAAATGTTGCCTCCTGCTAACACGTTGCGTATCAGGTGGTGGTGCAGTTAGCTGTGGCGTGTTGACAAAAGTTTTCCACATCTCTGCCATGCTAACCCTGCCCTCAGAGGAGCTGGCCGTGACACAGCTGCCTTGGCGACCTCTTGCTCCTCCTCTGCCTTGGCCTTGGGCTTCCACTTGTTCCCCTGTGACATTTGGGAATGCTCTCAGTAGCGCGTCTACCAACGTGCGCTTGTACTCGCGCATCTTCCTATCACGCTCCAGTGCAGGAAGTAAGGTGGGCACATTGTCTTTGTAGCGTGGATCCAGCAGGGTGGCAACCCAGTAGTCCGCACAGGTTAAAATGTGGGCAACTCTGCTGTCGTTGCGCAGGCACTGCAGCATGTAGTCGCTCATGTGTGCCAGGCTGCCCAGGGGTAAGGACAAGCTGTCCTCTGTGGGAGGCGTATCGTCATCGTCCTGCCTTTCCCCCCAGCCACGCACCAGTGATGGACCCGAGCTGCGTTGGGTGCCACCCCGCTGTGACCATGCTTCATCCTCATCCTCCTCCACCTCCTCCTCATCCTCGTCCTCCTCGTCCTCCAGTAGTGGGCCCTGGCTGGCCACATTTGTACCTGGCCTCTGCTGTTGCCAAAAACCTCCCTCTGAGTCACTTCGAAGAGACTGGCCTGAAAGTGCTAAAAATGACCCCTCTTCCTCCTCCTCCTCCTCCTCCTCCTGGGCCACCTCCTCTTCCATCATCGCCCTAAGTGTTTTCTCAAGGAGACATAGAAGTGGTATTGTAACGCTGATAACGGTGTCATCGCCACTGGCCATGTTGGTGGAGTACTCGAAACAGCGCAACAGGGCACACAGGTCTCGCATGGAGGCCCAGTCATTGGTGGTGAAGTGGTGCTGTTCTGTAGTGCGACTGACCCGTGCGTGCTGCAGCTGAAACTCCACTATGGCCTGCTGCTGCTCGCACAGTCTGTCCAGCATGTGCAAGGTGGAGTTCCACCTGGTGGGCACGTCGCATATGAGGCGGTGAGCGGGAAGGCCGAAGTTACGCTGTAGCGCAGACAGGCGAGCAGCGGCAGGATGTGAACGCCGGAAGCGCGAACAGACGGCCCGCACTTTATGCAGCAGCTCTGACATGTCGGGGTAGTTGTGAATGAACTTCTGCACCACCAAATTCAGCACATGCGCCAAGCAAGGGATGTGCGTCAAATTGGCTAGTCCCAGAGCTGCAACGAGATTTCGCCCATTATCACACACCACCAGGCCGGGCTTGAGGCTCACCGGCAGCAACCACTCGTCGGTCTGTTGTTCAATACCCCGCCACAACTCCTGTGCGGTGTGGGGCCTGTCCCCCAAACATATGAGTTTCAGAATGGCCTGCTGACGTTTACCCCGGGCTGTGCTGAAGTTGGTGGTGAAGGTGTGTGGCTGACTGGATGAGCAGGTGGAAGAAGAGGAGGAGGAAGCCGAGAAGGAGGAGGTGGCAACAGGAGGCAAAGAATGTTGCCCTGCGATCCTTGGCGGCGGAAGGACGTGCGCCAAACAGCTCTCCGCCTGGGGCCCAGCTGCCACTACATTTACCCAGTGTGCAGTTAGGGAGATATAGCGTCCCTGGCCGTGCTTACTGGTCCACGTATCTGTGGTTAGGTGGACCTTGCTACAGATGGCGTTGCGCAGTGCACACTTGATTTTATCGGATACTTGGTTGTGCAGGGAAGGCACGGCTCTCTTGGAGAAGTAGTGCCGGCTGGGAACAACATACTGTGGGACAGCAAGCGACATGAGCTGTTTGAAGCTGTCTGTGTCCACCAGCCTAAATGACAGCATTTCATAGGCCAGTAGTTTAGAAATGCTGGCATTCAGGGCCAGGGATCGAGGGTGGCTAGGTGGGAATTTACGCTTTCTATCAAATGTTTGTGAGATGGAGAGCTGAACGCTGGCGTGTGACATGGTTGAGACGCTTGGTGACGGAGGTGGTGGTGGTGGTGTTGGTGGTACATCCCCTGTTTGCTGGGCGGCAGGTGCCAACGTTCCTCCAGAGGCGGAGGAAGAGGCCGAGGCGGCAGCAGCAGAATAGGCCGAGGCGGCAGCAGCAGAAGAGGTAGCAGGGGGAGCCTGAGTGACTTCCTTGGTTTTAAGGTGTTTACTCCACTGCAGTTCATGCTTTGCATGCAGGTGCCTGGTCATGCAGGTTGTGCTCAGGTTCAGAACGTTAATGCCTCGCTTCAGGCTCTGATGGCACAGCGTGCAAACCACTCGGGTCTTGTCGTCAGCACATTGTTTGAAGAAGTGCCATGCCAGGGAACTCCTTGAAGCTGCCTTTGGGGTGCTCGGTCCCAGATGGCGGCGGTCAGTAGCAGGCGGAGTCTCTTGGCGGCGGGTGTTCTGCTTTTGCCCACTGCTCCCTCTTTTGCTACGCTGTTGGCTCGGTCTCACCACTGCCTCTTCCTCCGAACTGTGAAAGTCAGTGGCACGACCTTCATTCCATGTGGGGTCTAGGACCTCATCGTCCCCTGCATCGTCTTCCACCCAGTCTTGATCCCTGACCTCCTGTTCAGTCTGCACACTGCAGAAAGACGCAGCAGTTGGCACCTGTGTTTCGTCATCATCAGAGACATGCTGAGGTGGTATTCCCATGTCCTCATCATCAGGAAACATAAGTGGTTGTGCGTCAGTGCATTCTATGTCTTTCACCGCTGGGGAAGGGCTAGGTGGATGCCCTTGGGAAACCCTGCCAGCGGAGTCTTCAAACAGCATAAGAGACTGCTGCATAACTTGAGGCTGAGACAGTTTCCCTGGTATGCATGGGGGTGATGTGACAGACTGATGGGGTTGGTTTTCAGGCGCCATCTGTGCGCTTTCTGCAGAAGACTGGGTGGGAGATAATGTGAACGTGCTGGATCCACTGTCGGCCACCCAATTGACTAATGCCTGTACCTGCTCAGGCCTTACCATCCTTAGAACGGCATTGGGCCCCACCATATATCGCTGTAAATTCTGGCGGCTACTGGGACCTGAGGTAGTTGGTACACTAGGACGTGTGGATGTGGCAGAACGGCCACGTCCTCTCCCAGCACCAGAGGGTCCACTAACACCACCACGACCATGTCCACGTCCGCGTCCCTTACTAGATGTTTTTCTCATTGTTATGGTTCACCACAACAACAAATATATTATTTGGCCCAATGTATTGTATTCAAATTCAGCGGGATATAAATTTGAGGCCTAGTATTTAGGCGCTGGGTGACCGGTATGGATTTAGTGACAGAATTAGACTTGGAAATGCACAGAAGCGTGTGTGTGAAGTTATTCTGAATGACCCTATGTGCACCTTGAATATTATATACCCTTTTTGGGATAGATTTCAAATAGCTCTGATATAGCAGGAACCACTAAATTATGAAATTGCTAAATTGGGAATTGTATTTCAACCCAGAACAAAAAATGTGCTTTGACGGACACTAAATATCTTGCCCAGCAACAACAGTACAGCGGTAACGAGAGATTTAGCAGGATATAAATTTGAGGCCTAGTATTTAGGCGCTGGGTGACAGGTATGGGTTTAGTGACAGAATTAGACTTGGAAATACACAGTAGCGGGTGTGTGTGAAGTTATTCTGAATGACCCAATGTGCACCTTGAATATTATATACCCTTTTAGGGATAGATTTCAAATAGCTCTGATATAGCAGAAACCACTAAATTATGAAATTGCTAAATTGGGAATTGTATTTCAACCCAGAACAAAAAATGTGCTTTGACGGACACTAAATATCTTGCCCAGCAACAACAGTACAGCGGTAACGAGAGATTTAGCAGGATATAAATTTGAGGCCTAGTATTTAGGCGCTGGGTGACAGGTATGGGTTTAGTGACAGAATTAGACTTGGAAATACACAGTAGCGGGTGTGTGTGAAGTTATTCTGAATGACCCAATGTGCACCTTGAATATTATATACCCTTTTAGGGATAGATTTCAAATAGCTCTGATATAGCAGAAACCACTAAATTATGAAATTGCTAAATTGGGAATTGTATTTCAACCCAGAACAAAAAATGTGCTTTGACGGACACTAAATATCTTGCCCAGCAACAACAGTACAGCGGTAACGAGAGATTTAGCAGGATATAAATTTGAGGCCTAGTATTTAGGCGCTGGGTGACAGGTATGGGTTTAGTGACAGAATTAGACTTGGAAATACACAGTAGCGGGTGTGTGTGAAGTTATTCTGAATGACCCAATGTGCACCTTGAATATTATATACCCTTTTAGGGATAGATTTCAAATAGCTCTGATATAGCAGAAACCACTAAATTATGAAATTGCTAAATTGGGAATTGTATTTCAACCCAGAACAAAAAATGTGCTTTGACGGACACTAAATATCTTGCCCAGCAACAACAGTACAGCGGTAACGAGAGATTTAGCAGGATATAAATTTGAGGCCTAGTATTTAGGCGCTGGGTGACAGGTATGGGTTTAGTGACAGAATTAGACTTGGAAATACACAGTAGAGGGTGTGTGTGAAGTTATTCTGAATGACCCTATGTGCACCTTGAATATTATATACCCTTTTTGGGATAGATTTCAAATAGCTCTGATATAGCAGGAACCACTAAATTATGAAATTGCTAAATTGGGAATTGTATTTCAACCCAGAACAAAAAATGTGCTTTGACGGACACTAAATAACTTTCCCAGCTACAACAGGACAGCGGTAACGAGAGATTTAGCAGGATATAAATTTGAGGCCTAGTATTTAGGCGCTGGGTGACAGGTATGGGTTTAGTGACAGAATTAGACT
The DNA here is from genome assembly GCF_014858855.1 of Bufo gargarizans. Lineage (NCBI taxonomy): Eukaryota > Metazoa > Chordata > Amphibia > Anura > Bufonidae > Bufo > Bufo gargarizans. The sequence goes on from NC_058088.1 coordinate 142,379,562, forward strand.
TGGAAATACACAGTAGCGGGTGTGTGTGAAGTTATTCTGAATGACCCAATGTGCACCTTGAATATTATATACCCTTTTAGGGATAGATTTCAAATAGCTCTGATATAGCAGAAACCACTAAATTATGAAATTGCTAAATTGGGAATTGTACTTCAACCCAGAACAAAAAATGTGCTTTGACGGACACTAAATAACTTTCCCAGCTACAACAGGACAGCGGTAACGAGAGATTTAGCAGGATATAAATTTGAGGCCTAGTATTTAGGCGCTGGGTGACAGGTATGGGTTTAGTGACAGAATTAGACTTGGAAATACACAGTAGCGGGTGTGTGTGAAGTTATTCTGAATGACCCAATGTGCACCTTGAATATTATATACCCCTTTAGGGATAGATTTCAAATAGCTCTGATATAGCAGAAACCACTAAATTATGAAATTGCTAAATTGGGAATTGTACTTCAACCCAGAACAAAAAATGTGCTTTGACGGACACTAAATAACTTTCCCAGCTACAACAGGACAGCGGTAACGAGAGATTTAGCGGGATATAAATTTGAGGCCTAGTATTTAGGCGCTGGGTGACAGGTATGGGTTTAGTGACAGAATTAGACTTGGAAATACACAGTAGCGGGTGTGTGTGAAGTTATTCTGAATGACCCTATGTGCACCTTCAATATGATCTACCCTTTTAGGGATAGATTTCAAATAGCTCTGATATAGCAGAAACCACTAAATTATGAAATTGCTAAATTGGGAATTGTATTTCAACCCAGAACAAAAAATGTGCTTTGACGGACACTAAATAACTTTCCCAGCTACAACAGGACAGCGGTAACGAGAGATTTAGCAGGATATAAATTTGAGGCCTAGTATTTAGGCGCTGGGTGACAGGTATGGGTTTAGTGACAGAATTAGACTTGAAAATACACAGTAGCGGGTGTGTGTGAAGTTATTCTGAATGACCCAATGTGCACCTTGAATATTATATACCCTTTTAGGGATAGATTTCAAATAGCTCTGATATAGCAGAAACCACTAAATTATGAAATTGCTAAATTGGGAATTGTACTTCAACCCAGAACAAAAAATGTGCTTTGACGGACACTAAATATCTTTCCAAGCAACAACAGTACAGCGGTAACGAGAGATTTAGCAGGATATAAATTTGAGGCCTAGTATTTAGGCGCTGGGTGACAGGTATGGGTTTAGTGACAGAATTAGACTTGGAAATACACAGTAGCGGGTGTGTGTGAAGTTATTCTGAATGACCCAATGTGCACCTTGAATATTATATACCCTTTTAGGGATAGATTTCAAATAGCTCTGATATAGCAGAAACCACTAAATTATGAAATTGCTAAATTGGGAATTGTACTTCAACCCAGAACAAAAAATGTGCTTTGACGGACACTAAATAACTTTCCCAGCTACAACAGGACAGCGGTAACGAGAGATTTAGCGGGATATAAATTTGAGGCCTAGTATTTAGGCGCTGGGTGACAGGTATGGGTTTAGTGACAGAATTAGACTTGGAAATACACAGTAGCGGGTGTGTGTGAAGTTATTCTGAATGACCCTATGTGCACCTTCAATATGATCTACCCTTTTAGGGATAGATTTCAAATAGCTCTGATATAGCAGAAACCACTAAATTATGAAATTGCTAAATTGGGAATTGTATTTCAACCCAGAACAAAAAATGTGCTTTGACGGACACTAAATAACTTTCCCAGCTACAACAGGACAGCGGTAACGAGAGATTTAGCAGGATATAAATTTGAGGCCTAGTATTTAGGCGCTGGGTGACAGGTATGGGTTTAGTGACAGAATTAGACTTGAAAATACACAGTAGCGGGTGTGTGTGAAGTTATTCTGAATGACCCAATGTGCACCTTGAATATTATATACCCTTTTAGGGATAGATTTCAAATAGCTCTGATATAGCAGAAACCACTAAATTATGAAATTGCTAAATTGGGAATTGTACTTCAACCCAGAACAAAAAATGTGCTTTGACGGACACTAAATAACTTTCCCAGCTACAACAGGACAGCGGTAACGAGAGATTTAGCAGGATATAAATTTGAGGCCTAGTATTTAGGCGCTGGGTGACAGGTATGGGTTTAGTGACAGAATTAGACTTGAAAATACACAGTAGCGGGTGTGTGTGAAGTTATTCTGAATGACCCAATGTGCACCTTGAATATTATATACCCTTTTAGGGATAGATTTCAAATAGCTCTGATATAGCAGAAACCACTAAATTATGAAATTGCTAAATTGGGAATTGTACTTCAACCCAGAACAAAAAATGTGCTTTGACGGACACTAAATAACTTTCCCAGCTACAACAGGACAGCGGTAACGAGAGATTTAGCGGGATATAAATTTGAGGCCTAGTATTTAGGCGCTGGGTGACCGGTATGGATTTAGTGACAGAATTAGACTGGGATATGGCCAAAAAATAACCACACTATTGCTGGTTAAATGCACTTGGTGACGGGCGCAGCTTGCCCCTGATGTAGTATATGGCCAAAAAATGAACAGACTATTGCTGGTTAAATGCACTTGGTGTCACAGCTTGACCAACCACACTACTGAGGGTTAAATGCACTTGGTGACGGGCGCAGCTTGCCCCTGATGTAGTATATGGCCAAAAAATAAACAGACTATTGCTGGTTAAATGCACTTGGTGTGACAGCTTCACCCTGATGTAGGCTTTAGCCAGAAAACAACCACACCATTGAGGGTTAAATGCACTTGGTGACAGGCGCAGCTTGCCCCTGATTTTGTATATGGCCAAAAAATGAACAGACTATTGCTGGTTAAATGCACTTGGTGTGACAGCTTCACCCTGATGTAGGCTTTAGCCAAAAAACAACCACACCATTGAGGGTTAAATGCACTTGGTGACAGGCGCAGCTTGCCCCTGATTTTGTATATGGCCAAAAAATGAACAGACTATTGCTGGTTAAATGCACTTGGTGTGACAGCTTCACCCTGATGTAGGCTTTAGCCAAAAAACAACCACACCATTGAGGGTTAAATGCACTTGGTGACAGGCGCAGCTTGCCCCTGATTTTGTATATGGCCAAAAAATGAACAGACTATTGCTGGTTAAATGCACTTGGTGTGACAGCTTCACCCTGATGTAGGCTTTAGCCAAAAAACAACCACACCATTGAGGGTTAAATGCACTTGGTCGCAGCTTGTGCTGGCGCACCACAAGACACAAAATGGCCGCCGATCACCCCAGAAAAATGTGACTGACAAACGGTCTGGGCAGCCTAAAAACAGTGAGCAATTGAGGATCAGCAGCTCAATGATCCACAGCTGCAGATCGATCAGTTAATCAAGTCCTTTGGAGGAGTTAATCTGCCTAATCTCGCCCTACTGTCGCAGCCGCAACCTCTCCCTACGCTAATCAGAGCAGAGTGACGGGCGGCGCTATGTGACTCCAGCTTAAATAGAGGCTGGGTCACATGGTGCTCTGGCCAATCACAGCCATGCCAATAGTAGGCATGGCTGTGATGGCCTCTTGGGGCAAGTAGTATGACGCTTGTTGATTGGCTGCTTTGCAGCCTTTCAAAAAGCGCCAAGAAAGCGTCACAAAAGCGCCAAGAAAGCGACGAACACCGAACCCGAACCCGGACTTTTACGAAAATGTCCGGGTTCGGGTCCGTGTCACGGACACCCCAAAATTCGGTACGAACCCGAACTATACAGTTCGAGTTCGCTCATCCCTAGTCACAAGCTTAGGGCAAGGACCTCAAAGGTAGGATTTTCCAAAATAGTACCTGTACCATGAGCCACACAAGAATGGCAGCGGGAGATTAGGCAGGTTAACAAGTGGCTCATGAACTGGTGTAGGAAGGAGGGGTTTGGGTTCCTGGGGAACTGAGCCGACTTCTCTGTTGGCTACAGGCTCTATCATAGGGATGGGCTGCACCTAAATGGTGTCACGGATGGTGTAACAGAAAACAAGAAGTTACAAATAAGGATCCGACTGACTTGATCCGAAACTAAGGAACAAAAGGGTGACCCCTATTTAAGCCCTGAAGCTCTCCCTGTCTTCTCAGCCCATGCAAAGATCTCTATGATAGAAAATTGCATTCCCTCGTGCCTCGACTGTATGACACCTGAACACCCTATAATAATGAGGGGACGCGACCACCGGCTCCCTACACTTAATACGGAGGGAGTCAGGGTCACCTAGGATCAAGCAAAAAGGAAAACACAAATCAATGAAAAGACTTATCTGTAGAAGGATCAGTTGTAGCATCCAGCATGTACACACTCCAGGAAGTTGTATAAACTGCAAAATGATGCAGTATGGGAAGGGATTTAAAGGGATGCAATCAGTGCAACTACATGACAGCTGAGAGAGGCTAACGAGATGACAAAACGAAAGCAAAACAGAAGAACCTCAAGCAGGAGGTTCTGAAGAACGTCTGTCAGAGCTTCTCAGATGTCTGGCGGTGACAGTACCCCTCCTTATATGAGTGGACTCCTTCTCAGGATGGGACCTATGGAAAGCCCTGATGAGACGAGTGGCCTTAATGTCCGTCACTGGGACCCACATCCTCAGGACCATAACCCTCCCAATGAACAAGGTACTGGAGAGAACCGCGGACAACACGAGAATCCACAATCCTAGAGACCTGAAATTCAAGATTACCATCAACCACAATCGGAGGAGGAGGCAAAGACGAGGGTACAATGGGTTGGACATAAGGTTTTAATAATGTACAAGTTTACAGTCTGTTTAGAAAGGATTGCCAAAACATCGTCATGGGTAAACTGTTTGAAGGTTTTCTAAGAGATGCTATCTTGATGTAACTCAATGGAAATAAGAAAATACTGCCATATAAGCATGGCTTCATGAGTAGAGTTGAGCGGACACCTGGATGTTCGGGTTCAGCCAAACTTTTAAAAAACCCGAACATCCCGAACTTGACCCGAACTTGACCCGAACTTGACCCCGAACGCGAACCCCATTGAAGTCAATAAGGACCCGAATTTTTGAGCACTAAAATGGGTGTAAAAATGTCATGTAAAGGGCTAGAGGGCTGCAAATGGCATCAAAATGTATTTAAGAGCATGGCAAGTGCTCTGCAAACAAATCTGGTTAGGGAAATGACTTTAAATAACATAAAATACGTAAAAATAATAATCTTGAGAAAGAGGTCCATATGGTGTAGGAGGTTGAGGAGGCGGTGGATGTGGCAGTGTAGGTGGAAGCGGCGGTGGAGGAGGAGGTAGCCTACACTGGTTTTTGGTTTTAAATTTTATTTTTTAAATTAGGGTACACCCCAAAACATTGGGAAATATAACCTGTGATAACCCCTTGCAGTCGTGCTAAGCATACGTCCAGACAATACACTGGCTGCAGGACAGGCCAGCACCTCCAAGGGATAAAGGGCAAGCTCAGGCCATGTGCCCAATTTGGAGACCCAGAAGTTGCAGGGGCTGACCCCTGTCAGTCAGTTCGTGTAGGCGTGTGCAAGCTCATTGCCCCACCATGTCGCAAGTAGTGATGTCCCGAACTATTCGCCGGTGAACAGTTCACGGCGAACATAGCTTGTTCGCGTTCGCCGCGGCGGTTGAACATATGCAATGTTCGGTCCGCCCCCTATACATCATCATTGAGCAAACTTTGACCCTGTACCTCACAGTCAGCAGACACATTCCAGCCAATAGGCAGCAGACCCTCCCTCCCAGACCCTCCCACCTCCTGGATAGCATCCATTTTAGATTCATTCTGAAGCTGCATTCTTAGTGAGAGGAGGGAGAGTGTAGCTGCTGATGATTCAATAGGGAAAGCGTTACCTAGGGCAGTGTTCTGTGTCCACAGACTCATCTGCTGTAAGGACAGCGTCCTGACAGCACCCAAAAAAAAAACTTTTTAGGGCTGGTACATCAGTTTGCTTTTTTTTATTTTTATATACTGGGAGTGCAGAATTATTAGGCAAATGAGTATTTTGACCACATCATCCTCTTTATGCAAGTTGTCTTACTCCAAGCTGTATAGGCTCGAAAGCCTACTACCAATTTAGCATATTAGGTGAAGTGAATCTCTGTAATGAGAAGGGGTGTGGTCTAATGACATCAACACCCTATATCGGGTGTGCATAATTATTAGGCAACTTCCTTTCCTTTGGCAAAATGGGTCAAAAGAAGGACTTGACAGGCTCAGAAAAGTCAAAAATAGTGAGATATCTTGCAGAGGGATGCAGCACTCTTAAAATTGCAAAGCTTCTGAAGCGTGATCATCGAACAATCAAGCGTTTCATTCAAAATAGTCAACAGGGTCGCAAGAAGCGTGTGGAAAAACCAAGGCGCAAAATAACTGCCCATGAACTGAGAAAAGTCAAGCGTGCAGCTGCCAAGATGCCACTTGCCACCAGTTTGGCCATATTTCAGAGCTGCAACATCACTGGAGTGCCCAAAAGCACAAGGTGTGCAATACTCAGAGACATGGCCAAGGTAAGAAAGGCTGAAAGACGACCACCACTGAACAAGACACGCAAGCTGAAACGTCAAGACTGGGCCAAGAAATATCTCAAGACTGGTTTTTCTAAGGTTTTATGGACTGATGAAATGAGAGTGAGTCTTGATGGGCCAGATGGATGGGCCTGTGGCTGGATTGGTAAAAGGCAGAGAGCTCCAGTCCGACTCAGACGCCAGCAAGGTGGAGGTGGAGTACTGGTGGAGGCTGGTATCATCAAAGATGAGCTTGTGGGGCCTTTTCGGGTTGAGGATGGAGTCAAGCTCAACTCCCAGTCCTACTGCCAGTTTCTGGAAGACACCTTCTTCAAGCAGTGGTACAGGAAGAAGTCTGCATCATTCAAGAAAAACATGATTTTCATGCAGGACAATGCTCCATCACACGTGTCCAAGTACTCCACAGCGTGGCTGGCAAGAAAGGGTATAAAAGAAGAAAATCTAATGACATGGCCTCCTTGTTCACCTGATCTGAACCCCATTGAGAACCTGTGGTCCATCATCAAATGTGAGATTTACAAGGAGGGAAAACAGTACACCTCTCTGAACAGTGTCTGGGAGGCTGTGGTTGCTGCTGCACGCAATGTTGATGGTGAACAGATCAAAACACTGACAGAATCCATGGATGGCAGGCTTTTGAGTGTCCTTGCAAAGAAAGGTGGCTATATTGGTCACTGATTTGTTTTTGTTTTGTTTTTGAATGTCAGAAATGTATATTTGTGAATGTTGAGATGTTATATTGGTTTCACTGGTAAAAATAAATAATTGAAATGGGTATATATTTGTTTTTTGTTAAGTTGCCTAATAATTATGCACAGTAATAGTCACCTGCACACACAGATATCCCCCTAAAATAGCTAAAACTAAAAACAAACTAAAAACTACTTCCAAAAATATTCAGCTTTGATATTAATGAGTTTTTTGGGTTCATTGAGAACATGGTTGTTGTTCAATAATAAAATTAATCCTCAAAAATACAACTTGCCTAATAAATCTGCACTCCCTGTGTATATATATATATATATATATATATTATTTATCTGTGATGTAATCGCATTTGCAAGCCAGTGAGTGACTCTGTGGCCCACAGACAGTACTGTGTGCACACCATTCATACAGGGTGTCACAGACAATACCTTGCAGATAAAAAAAAAAATCAATTTATATTATTTCTCTGTGATATAATCGCATTCGCAAGCCAGTGAGTGACTGTGTGGCCCATAAACAGTACTGTGTGCACACCATTCATGCAGGGTGTCACAGACAATACCTTGCAGATAGGGATGAGCGAACTCGAACTGTATAGTTCGGGTTCGTACCGAATTTTGGGGTGTCCGTGACACGGACCCGAACATTTTCGTAAAAGTCCGGGTTCGGGTTCGGTGTTCGTCGCTTTCTTGGCGCTTTTGTGACGCTTTCTTGGCGCTTTTTGAAAGGCTGCAAAGCAGCCAATCAACAAGCGTCATACTACTTGCCCCAAGAGGCCGTCACAGCCACGCCTACTATTGGCATGGCTATGATTGGCCAGAGCACCATGTGACCCAGACTCTATTTAAGCTGGAGTCACATAGCGCCGCCCGTCACTCTGCTCTGATTAGCGTAGGGAGAGGTTGCGGCTGCGACAGTAGGGCGAGATTAGGCAGATTAACTCCTCCAAAGGACTTGATTAATCGATCGATCTGCAGCTGTGCATCATTGAGCTGCTGAAATTCAATTGCTCATTGTTTTTAGGCTGCCCAGACCGTTTGTCAGTCACTTTTTTCTGGGGTGATCGGCGGCCATTTTGTGTCTTGTGGTGCGCCAGCACAAGCTGCGACCAAGTGCATTTAACCCTCAATGGTGTGGTTGTTTTTTGGCTAAAGCCTACATCAGGGTGAAGCTGTCACACCAAGTGCATTTAACCAGCAATAGTCTGTTTATTTTTTGGCCATATACTACATCAGGGGCAAGCTGCGCCTGTCACCAAGTGCATTTAACCCTCAATGGTGTGGTTGTTTTTTGGCTAAAGCCTACATCAGGGTGAAGCTGTCACACCAAGTGCATTTAACCAGCTATAGTCTGTTAATTTTTTGGCCATATACTAAATCAGGGGCAAGCTGCGCCCGTCACCAAGTGCATTTAACCCTCAGTAGTGTGGTTGGTCAAGCTGTCACACCAAGTGCATTTAACCAGCAATAGTCTGTTCATTTTTTGGCCATATACTACATCAGGGGCAAGCTGCGCCCGTCACCAAGTGCATTTAACCCTCAGTAGTGTGATTGGTCAAGCTGTCACACCAAGTGCATTTAACCAGCAATAGTCTGTTCATTTTTTTGCCATATACTACATCAGGGGCAAGCTGCGCCCGTCACCAAGTGCATTTAACCCTCAGTAGTGTAATTGGTCAAGCTGTCACACCAAGTGCATTTAACCAGCAATAGTCTGTTCATTTTTTGGCCATATACTACATCAGGGGCAAGCTGCACCTGTCACCAAGTGCATTTAACCCTCAATGGTGTGGTTGTTTTTTGGCTAAAGCCTACATCAGGGTGAAGCAGTCACACCAAGTGCATTTAACCAGCAATAGTCTGTTCATTTTTTGGCCATATACTACATCAGGGGCAAGCTGCGCCCGTCACCAAGTGCATTTAACCCTCAGTAGTGTGGTTGGTCAAGCTGTCACACCAAGTGCATTTAACCAGCAATAGTGTGGTTATTTTTTGGCCATATCCCAGTCTAATTCTGTCACTAAATCCATACCGGTCACCCAGCGCCTAAGTACTAGGCCTCAAATTTATATCCCGCTAAATCTGTCGTTACCGCTGTACTGTTGTGGCTGGGCAAGTTATTTAGTGTCCGTCAAAGCACATTTTTTGTTCAGGGTTGAAATACAATTCCCAATTTAGCAATTTCATAATTTAGTGGTTTCTGCTATATCAGAGCTATTTGAAATCTATCCCTAAAAGGGTATATAATATTCAAGGTGCACATAGGGTCATTCAGAATAACTTCACACACACGCTACTGTGCATTTCCAAGTCTAATTCTGTCAGTAAATCCATACCGGTCACCCAGCGCCTAAATACTAGGCCTCAAATTTATATCCCGCTAAATCTGTCGTTACCGCTGTACTGTTGTGGCTGGGCAAGTTATTTAGTGTCCGTTAAAGCACATTTTTTGTTCAGGGTTGAAATACAATTCCCAATTTAGCAATTTCATAATTTAGTGGTTTCTGCTATATCAGAGCTATTTGAAATCTATCCCTAAAAGGGTATATAATATTCAAGGTGCACATAGGGTCATTCAGAATAACTTCACACACACGCTACTGTGCATTTCCAAGTCTAATTCTGTCACTAAATCCATACCGGTCACCCAGCGCCTAAATACTAGGCCTCAAATTTATATCCCGCTAATTCTCTCGTTACCGCTGTCCTGTTGTGGATGGGCAAGTTATTTAGTGTCCACCATAGCACATTTTTTGTTCTGGGTTGAAATACAATATCCAATTTAGCAATTTCATAATTTAGTGGTTTCTGCTATATCAGAGCTATTTGAAATCTATCCCTAAAAGGGTATATAATATTCAAGGTGCACATAGGGTCATTCAGAATAACTTCACACACACGCTACTGTGCATTTCCAAGTCTAATTCTGTCACTAAATCCATACCGGTCACCCAGCGCCTAAATACTAGGCCTCAAATTTATATCCCGCTGAATTTGAATACAATACATTGGGCCAAATAATATTTTTGTTGTTGTGGTGAACCATAACAATGAGGAAAACATCTAGTAAGGGACGAAGGATGTGGACATGGTCGTGGTGGTGTTAGTGGACCCTCTGGTGCTGGGAGAGGACGTGGCCGTTCTGCCACATCCACACGTCCTAGTGTACCAACTACCTCAGGTCCCAGTAGCCGCCAGAATTTACAGCGATATATGGTGGGGCCCAATGCCGTTCTAAGGATGGTAAGGCCTGAGCAGGTACAGGCATTAGTCATTTGGGTGGCCGACAGTGGATCCAGCACGTTCACATTATCTCCCACCCAGTCTTCTGCAGAAAGCGCACAGATGGCGCCTGAAAACCAACCCCATCAGTCTGTCACATCACCCCCATGCATATCAGGGAAACTGTCTGAGCCTCAAGTTATGCAGCAGTCTCTTATGCTGTTTGAAGACTCTGCTGGCAGGGTTTCCCAAGGGCATCCACCTAGCCCTTCCCCAGCGGTGGAAGACATAGACTGCACTGACGCACAACCACTTATGTTTCCTGATGATGAGGACATGGGAATACCACCTCAGCATGTCTCTGATGATGACGAAACACAGGTGCCAACTGCTGCGTCTTTCTGCAGTGTGCAGACTGAACAGGAGGTCAGGGATCAAGACTGGGTGGGAGACGATGCAGGGGACGATGAGGTCCTAGACCCCACATGGAATGAAGGTCGTGCCACTGACTTTCACAGTTCGGAGGAAGAGGCAGTGGTGAGACCGAGCCAAGAGCGTAGCAAAAGAGGGAGCAGTGGGCAAAAGCAGAACACCCGCCGCCAAGAGACTCCGCCTGCTACTGACCGCCGCCATCTGGGACCGAGCACCCCAAAGGCAGCTTCAAGGAGTTCCCTGGCATGGCACTTCTTCAAACAATGTGCTGACGACAAGACCCGAGTGGTTTGCACGCTGTGCCATCAGAGCCTGAAGCGAGGCATTAACGTTCTGAACCTGAGCACAACCTGCATGACCAGGCACCTGCATGCAAAGCATGAACTGCAGTGGAGTAAACACCTTAAAACCAAGGAAGTCACTCAGGCTCCCCCTGCTACCTCTTCTGCTGCTGCCGCCTCGGCCTCTTCTGCTGCTGCCGCCTCGGCCTCTTCCTCCGCCTCTGGAGGAACGTTGGCACCTGCCGCCCAGCAAACAGGGGATGTACCACCAACACCACCACCACCTCCGTCACCAAGCGTCTCAACCATGTCACACGGCAGCGTTCAGCTCTCCATCTCACAAACATTTGAGAGAAAGCGTAAATTCCCACCTAGCCACCCTCGATCCCTGGCCCTGAATGCCAGCATTTCTAAACTACTGGCCTATGAAATGCTGTCATTTAGGCTGGTGGACACAGACAGCTTCAAACACCTCATGTCGCTTGCTGTCCCACAGTATGTTGTTCCCAGCCGCCACTACTTCTCCAAGAGAGCCGTGCCTTCCCTGCACAACCAAGTATCCGATAAAATCAAGTGTGCACTGCGCAACGGCATCTGTAGCAAGGTCCACCTAACCACAGATACGTGGACCAGTAAGCACGGCCAGGGACGCTATATCTCCCTAACTGCACACTGGGTAAATGTAGTGGCAGCTGGGCCCCAGGCGGAGAGCTGTTTGGCGCACGTCCTTCCGCCGCCAAGGATCGCAGGGCAACATTCTTTGCCTCCTGTTGCCACCTCCTCCTTCTCGGCTTCCTCCTCCTCTTCTTCCACCTGCTCATCCAGTCAGCCACACACCTTCACCACCAACTTCAGCACAGCCCGGGGTAAACGTCAGCAGGCCATTCTGAAACTCATATGTTTGGGGGACAGGCCCCACACCGCACAGGAGTTGTGGCGGGGTATAGAACAACAGACCGACGAGTGGTTGCTGCCGGTGAGCCTCAAGCCCGGCCTGGTGGTGTGTGATAATGGGCGAAATCTCGTTGCAGCTCTGGGACTAGCCAATTTGACGCACATCCCTTGCTTGGCGCATGTGCTGAATTTGGTGGTGCAGAAGTTCATTCACAACTACCCCGACACGTCAGAGCTGCTGCATAAAGTGCGGGCCGTCTGTTCGCACTTCCGGCGTTCACATCCTGCTGCTGCTCGCCTGTCTGCGCTACAGCGTAACTTCGGCCTTCCCGCTCACCGCCTCATATGCGACGTGCCCACCAGGTGGAACTCCACCTTGCACATGCTGGACAGACTGTGCGAGCAGCAGCAGGCCATAGTGGAGTTTCAGCTGCAGCACGCACGGGTCAGTCGCACTACAGAACAGCACCACTTCACCACCAATGACTGGGCCTCCATGCGAGACCTGTGTGCCCTGTTGCGCTGTTTCGAGTACTCCACCAACATGGCCAGTGGCGATGACGCCGTTATCAGCGTTACAATACCACTTCTATGTCTCCTTGAGAAAACACTTAGGGCGATGATGGAGGAGGAGGTGGCCCAGGAGGAGGAGGAGGAGGAGGAGGAGGAGGAAGAGGGGTCATTTTTAGCACTTTCAGGCCAGTCTCTTCGAAGTGACTCAGAGGGAGGTTTTTGGCAACAGCAGAGGCCAGGTACAAATGTGGCCAGCCAGGGCCCACTACTGGAGGACGAGGAGGACGAGGATGAGGAGGAGGTGGAGGAGGATGAGGATGAAGCATGGTCACAGCGGGGTGGCACCCAACGCAGCTCGGGTCCATCACTGGTGCGTGGCTGGAGGGAAAGGCAGGACGATGACGATACGCCTCCCACAGAGGACAGCTTGTCCTTACCCCTGGGCAGCCTGGCACACATGAGCGACTACATGCTGCAGTGCCTGCGCAACGACAGCAGAGTTGCCCACATTTTAACCTGTGCGGACTACTGGGTTGCCACCCTGCTGGATCCACGCTACAAAGACAATGTGCCCACCTTACTTCCTGCACTGGAGCGTGATAGGAAGATGCGCGAGTACAAGCGCACGTTGGTAGACGCGCTACTGAGAGCATTCCCAAATGTCACAGGGGAACAAGTGGAAGCCCAAGGCCAAGGCAGAGGAGGAGCAAGAGGTCGCCAAGGCAGCTGTGTCACGGCCAGCACCTCTGAGGGCAGGGTTAGCATGGCAGAGATGTGGAAAACTTTTGTCAACACGCCACAGCTAACTGCACCACCACCTGATACGCAACGTGTTAGCAGGAGGCAACATTTCACTAACATGGTGGAACAGTACATGTGCACACCCCTCCACGTACTGACTGATGGTTCGGCCCCATTCAACTTCTGGGTCTCTAAATTGTCCACTTGGCCAGAGCTAGCCTTTTATGCCTTGGAGGTGCTGGCCTGCCCGGCGGCCAGCGTTTTGTCTGAACGTGTATTCAGCACGGCAGGGGGCGTCATTACAGACAAACGCAGCCGCCTGTCTACAGCCAATGTGGACAAGCTGACGTTCATAAAAATGAACCAGGCATGGATCCCACAGGGCCTGTCCGTCCCTTGTCCAGATTAAACATTAACTACCTCCCCTTAACCATATATTATTGGACTCCAGGGCACTTCCTCATTCAATCCTATTTTTATTTTCATTTTACCATTATATTGCGAGGCTACCCAAAGTTGAATGAACCTCTCCTCTGTCTGGGTGCCAGGGCCTAAATATATGCCAATGGACTGTTCCAATGTTGGGTGACGTGAAGCCTGATTCTCTGCTATGACATGCAGACTAATTCTCTGCTGACATGAAGCCAGATCCTCTGTTACGGGACCTCTCTCCTCTGCCTGGGTGCTGGGCCTAAATATCTGACAATGGACTGTTGCATTGGTGGCTGACGTAAAGCCTGATTCTCTGCTATGACATGCAGACTAATTCTCTGCTGACATGAAGCCAGATTGTCTGTTACGGGACCTCTCTCCTCTGCCTGGGTGCTGGGCCTAAATTTATGAAAATGGACTCTTACAGTGGTGGGTGACGTGAAGCCTGATTCTCTGCTATGGCATGAAGACTAATTCTCTGCTGACATGAAGCCAGATTGTCTGTTACGGGACCTCTCTCCTCTGCCTGGGTGCTGGGCCTAAATTTATGACAATGGACTGTTGCAGTGGTGGCTGACGTGAAGCCTGATTCTCTGCTATGATATGAAGACTGATTCTCTGCTGACATGAAGCCAGATCCTCTGTTACGGGACCTTTCTCCTCTGCCTGGGTGCTGGGCCTAAATATCTGACAATGGACTGTTGCATTGGTGGCTGACGTGAAGCCTGATTCTCTGCTATGACATGCAGACTAATTCTCTGCTGACATGAAGCCAGATTGTCTGTTACGGGACCTCTCTCCTCTGCCTGGGTGCTGGGCCTAAATTTATGAAAATGGACTGTTGCAGTGGTGGGTGACGTGAAGCCTGATTCTCTGCTATGACATGAAGACTGATTCTCTGCTGACATGAAGCCAGATTGTCTGTTACGGGACCTCTCTCCTCTGCCTGGGTGCTGGGCCTAAATTTATGAAAATGGACTCTTACAGTGGTGGGTGACGTGAAGCCTGATTCTCTGCTATGACATGAAGACTGATTCTCTGCTGACATGAAGCCAGATTGTCTGTTACGGGACCTCTCTCCTCTGCCTGGGTGCTGGGCCTAAATTTATGAAAATGGACTCTTACAGTGGTGGGTGACGTGAAGCCTGATTCTCTGCTATGACATGAAGACTGATTCTCTGCTATGACATGAAGACTGATTCTCTGCTGACATGAAGCCAGATTGTCTGTTACGGGACCTCTCTCCTCTGCCTGGGTGCTGGGCCTATATTTATGACAATGGACTGTTGCAGTGGTGGCTGACGTGAAGCCTGATTCTCTGCTATGACATGCAGACTGATTCTCTGCTGACATGAAGCCAGATCCTCTGTTACGGGACCTCTCTCCTCTGCCTGGGTGCTGGGCCTAAATTTATGAAAATGGACTGTTGCAGTGGTGGGTGACGTGAAGCCTGATTCTCTGCTATGACATGCAGACTGATTCTCTGCTGACATGAAGCCAGATCCTCTGTTACGGGACCTCTCTCCTCTGCCTGGGTGCTGGGCCTAAATATCTGACAATGGACTGTTGCATTGGTGGCTGACGTGAAGCCTGATTCTCTGCTATGATATGCAGACTAATTCTCTGCTGACATGAAGCCAGATTGTCTGTTACGGGACCTCTCTCCTCTGCCTGGGTGCTGGGCTTAAATTTATGAAAATGGACTGTTGCAGTGGTGGGTGACGTGAAGCCTGATTCTCTGCTATGACATGAAGACTGATTCTCTGCTGACATGAAGCCAGATTGTCTGTTACGGGATCTCTCTCCTCTGCCTGGGTGCTGGGCCTAAATTTATGAAAATGGACTCTTACAGTGGTGGGTGACGTGAAGCCTGATTCTCTGCTATGACATGAAGACTGATTCTCTGCTGACATGAAGCCAGATCCTCTGTTACGGGACCACTTTCCTCTGCCTGGGTGCTGGGCCTAAATTTATGACAATGGACTGTTGCGGTGGTGGGTGCCGTGAAGCCTGATTCTCTGCTATGATATGAAGACTGATTCTCTGCTGACATGAAGCCAGATCCTCTGTTACGGGACCTCTCTCCTCTGCCTGGGTGCTGGGCCTAAATTTATGAAAATGGACTGTTGCAGTGGTGGGTGACGTGAAGCCTGATTCTCTGCTATGACATGAAGACTGATTCTCTGCTGACATGAAGCCAGATTGTCTGTTACGGGACCTCTCTCCTCTGCCTGGGTGCCGGGGCCTAAATATCTGAGAATGGACTGTTCCA